>NC_064818.1:63842381-63941822 GCF_023721935.1 Panthera uncia | reverse complement strand
AACAAAAGAAAGCCAGAGTAGCCATACTTATATCAGACAATCTAGACTTTCAAATAAAGGCTGGATCAAGAGATGAATAAAGGCATTATATAAAAATTAAAGGGTCTATCCACCAAGAAGACCTAACAATTGTAAACATTTATGGGACAAAAGTGGGAGCTCCCAAATATGTAAATCAATTAATCCCAAACATAAAGAAACTCATTGATAGTAATACCATAATTGTAGGAGATTTCAACACTCCACTCACAGCAATGGACAGACCACCTCATCAAAAAATCAACAAGGAACAATGGCTTTGAATGACACACTGGACCAGATGGCCTTAACAGATATATTCAGAACATTGCATCCTAAAGCAGTGGAGTATACATTCTTCTCCAGTGCACACGGAATGTTCTCCAGAATAGACCACATACTGGGCCACAAATCAGCCCTCAACTAGTAAAAAAAGACTGAGATCATACTGTGCATATTTTCAGACCAAAACACTATGAAACTCAAAATCAACCACAGAAAAAATTTGGAAAGGTAACAAAAACTTGGAGACTAAAGAACGTCTGACTGAAGAATGAATGCGCTAACCAAGAAGTTAAAGAGGAAATTTAAAAGTTCATGGAAGCCAATGAAAATGGTAACACCACAACCCAAAACCTCTGGGACACAGAAAACACGGCCATAAGAGGAAAGTATATAGCAATCCAGACCTTCCTAAAGAAGGAAGAAATATCTCAGATACACAACCTAAACTTCGCCTCAAAGAGCTGGAAAAAGAACAGCAAATAAAACCCCAAACCAGCAGAAGATAGGAAATAATAAAGATTAGAGCAGAAATTAATGCTACCAAAAACAAAAAAATAGTAGAACAGATCAATGAAACCAGAAGCTGGTTCTTTGAAAGAATTAACAAAATTGATAAGCCACTAGCCAGTTTGATCAAAAAGAAAAAGGAAAGAACCCAAATAAAATCAGGAATGAAAGAGGAGTGATTACAACCAACAGAGCAGAAATCAAAACAATAATAAGAGAATATAATGAACAATTATATGCCAATAAAATGGGCAATCTGGAAGAATTGGACAAATTCCTAGGAACATATACACTACCAAAACTGAAACAGGAAGGAATAGAAAATTTGAACAGACCCATAACCAGTAAAGAAATCGATTAATGAAAAGTCTCCAAAAAACAAGAGTCAAAGGCCAGATGACTTTCCAGGGGAATTCTACCAAACATTTAAGGAAGAGTTAACACCTATTCTCTTGAAGCTGTTCCAAAAAATAGAAATGGAAGGAAACCTTCCAAACTCTTCCTATGAAGCCAGCATTACCTTGATTCCAAAACCAGAGACCCCCACTAAAAAGGAGAACTATAGAACAATTTCCCTAATGAACATGGATGCAAAAGTCCTCAATAAGATATGAGCCAACCAGATCCAACAATACATTAAAAAATTATTTACCATGACCAAGTGGGATTTATACCTGGGATGCAGGGCTGGTTCAATATCCACAAAACAATCAATGCGATTCATCACATCAATAAAACAAAGGACAAGAACCATATGATCCTGTCAATAGATACAGAGAAAGCATTTGACAAAATACAGCATCCTTTCTTGACAAAAACCCTCAAGAAATTAGGGATAGGAGGATCATACCTCAAGATCATAAAAGCCATATACGAAAGACCCAATGCTAACATCATCCTCAATGAGGAAAAACCGAGAGCTTTCCCTCTAAGGTCAGGAACAAGATAGGGATGTCCACTCTTGCCGTTGTTACTCAACATAGTATTGTAAGTCTTAGCCTCTGCAATCAGAAAACAAAAGGAAATAAAAGGCATCCAAACTGGCCAGGAGGAGTTCAACCATTCACTCTTCGCAGATGACATGAGACTCTATATGGAAAACCCAAAAGATTCCACCAAAAAACTGCTAGAACTAATTCACAAATTCAGCAAAGTTGCAGGATATAAAATCAATGCATAGAAATCAGTTGCATTCCTATTCACCAACAATGAAGCAACAGAAAGACAAATCAAGGATTGGCCCATTTACAATTGCATCAAAAACCATAAAATACTTAGGAATCAATCTAACCAAAGAGGTGAAAAAAAAAAAAAAACAACTAGACACTGAAAACTATAGAAAGCTTATGAAAGGAATTGAAGAAGACACAAAAAAAAAAATGGAAAAAGATTCCATGCTCCTGTATAGGAAGAACAAATATTGTTAAAATGTTGATACTACCCAAAGCAATCTACATATTCAATGCAATCCCAGTCAAAATAACACCAGCATTCTTCACATAGCTAGAACAAATAATCCTAAAATTTGTATAGAACCAGAAAAGATGCCAAATATTCAAAACAATCTTGAAAAAGAAAACCAAACAGGAGGAATCACAATCCCGGACTCCAAGCTACACTACAAAGATGTAATAATCAAGACAGTATGGGACTGGCATAAAAACTGACACTCAGATCAATGGAG
The DNA here is from genome assembly GCF_023721935.1 of Panthera uncia. NCBI lineage: Eukaryota > Metazoa > Chordata > Mammalia > Carnivora > Felidae > Panthera > Panthera uncia. The sequence goes on along the minus strand of NC_064818.1, from coordinate 63,939,328 downwards.
CAGAATAAAGAACCCAGAAATGGACCCACAAACATTTGGCCAACGAATCTTTGACAAAGCAGGAAAGAATATCCAATGGAATAAAGACAGTGTCTTCAGCAAGTGGTGGTGGGAAAACTGGACGGCAACATGCAGAAGAATGAACCTGGACCATTTTCTTACACCATATACAAAAATAAACTCAAAATGGGTAAAGACCTAAATGTAAGCCATCAAAATCCTTGAGGACAAAGCAGGCAAAAACCTCTTTGATCTTGCCCACAGCAACTTCTTAACATGTCTCCGGAGGCAAGGGAAACAAAAGCAAAAATGAACTATTGGGACCTCATCAAAATAAAAACCTTCTGCACAGTGAAGGCAACAATCTTCAAAACTAAAAGGCAACTGATGGAATGTAAGAAGATATTTACAAACGACCTATCAGATAAAGGGTTAGTATCCAAAATCTATAAAGAACTTATGAAACTCAACACCCAAAAAACATATCATCCAGTGAAGAAATGGGCAGAAGTCATGAATAGACACTTCTATAAGGAAGACATCCATATGGCCAAATGACACATGAAAAAATGCTTAACGTCTCTTATCATCAGGGAAATACAAATCAAAACCACAATGAGATACCACCTCACACCTGTCAGAATGGCTAACATTAACAACTCAGATGTTGGAAAGGGTGCAGTGAAAGAGGATCTTTTGCATTGCTGGTGGGAAAATAAACTGGTGTAGCCACTCTGGAAAACAGTATGGAGGTTCCTCAAAAGAATAAAAATAGAACTACCCTACGACCCAGCAATTTCACTACTAGGTATTTATCCAAGGGATACAGGTATTCTGTTTCAAAGGGACACACGCACCCCAATGTTTATAGCAGCACTATCAACAACAGCCAAAGTATGGAAAGAGCCCAAATGTCCACTGATGGATGAATGGATAAATAAGATGTGGTTATTTAAAGTTACACACACAACAAACTCTCAAATGTTTGATCACTTATCAAAATTATTTTTTCCATCATATGGTATCCATTATTTGAACAGCAAAGGTAATACCTTCAAGTGTCTGAGTGCTAATACATGAGGTTGGGTTGCAAAGCATCAGTTTGGAGATGATTTTCAGTGAATTAGCATAGATGGGTCAAGAAGGAGGGGCCCAAGATTGCAATGTGGGAAGACCCTCAACTCATCTCCTTTACAGACACGTGAAATCTACACCTACATATGGAGCAAACCTTCCTGACAAACAGAGAGCAGACTGAACAATTTCTGTACAACACAGAAAACCATACAGAGAATGACAGGAGGGACAGAGACATGGTAACAATGGGAACTGTCCCCTAACACTGCTAACTACAGTGAGGCATGATAAAACTGAGGGACTGAGAACAGATTTGTCCACCCTGGGACACAGAAAAGAAGTTGTTCTTTAAATTTTTTTAAATGTTTGTTTATTTTTGAGAAAGAGAGAGAGACCCACATAGGAGTGGGGAAGGGCAGAGAGAGGGAGACACAGAATCCAAAGCAGGCTCCAAGCTCTGAGCTGTCAGCACAGAGCCTGGAGCAGGGTTAGAACCCACAAACTCTGAGATCCTGACCTGAGCCGAAGTCAGACACCCAGATGACTTAGCCACCCAGGTGACCCAAGAAGTCAAGTTTTTCAGGAGGGCAACTGGAATATAAAGGAAAAAGCTCTCTGCCAAACAGTAGGGAACTGGTTGTAATGTTCTCCAGAGTAGAAGGGACTACAAGCACTGATGTTTACATTCCCCTTCTACCTTGATAGCAAAGAAGGAAGCAATGTTCAGTCATCTTAGCCAGCCTGCCACCCCAGAAAACTGGAGGCCCTTAGCCCATTACACCAAGGCAGCTCCCTACTCGTGTTCATCCTAGGTCCAACTGTCCCATCAAGGTGGCCGTAGCACAGCACATACGGGGACACCCCTGGATAGTACCTGCTACAGTCCCAGCCATCTTAATGAGGCTGTAGAGTTGCAAACACCCTGGAACACACAAGGCCTGCACTTGCTTCAGCTCCAACTGTTCTACTAGCTCTTTTCCCATGTGGAGCAGCACGGGACCATTCAACCCATGCCCACCCCAATTCCAGCAATCCTACCAATGTACTTTCTATATGGAGGACTCCAGAAACCTGCCAGCCTATGCCCGGTTAACCTACAGTCGTTCCACCATAAATTCTCTGTGAAGAGAACTCTAGGCCCCCAAGCCTATTTTTGTTACCTTTCTAGCGAGCAAGCCCAAACTGCCAGGCACATACACTCTACCTAGAAGACAAGGCTATTTCCTCCAGGACTAGGAGAAGTAGTTGTTCTGCCTCTTTAATTAGAAAAGAAACAAAACAAAACAAAACAAAACATTGAAAGTCAAAGTAAGGAGTCAGAGAAATATACTCCAAAAGAATAAAGACAGAATTTCAGAAAAATAATTACACAAAACAGAGATAAACAATCTGCTTGATAAATAGTTTAAAGTGATAGTCATAAATAGGCTCACCAGATTTAAGAGAAAAGTGGATGAACTCAGTGAGAACTTCAACAAGAAGAAATTATAAAAAAGAACCAATGAGAGTTGAAGAATACAGTAATTAGCTTAAAAGAATCAGCAGAGGTAATCAATAGCAGATTAGAGGATTCAGCCAACTTGAAGACAAAATAACAGAAAATGCAACCTAAACAGCAAAAGAGAAAAAAGAAAAAAAAAATGAAGATAGGTTAAGGGATCTCTGGGAAATCATGAACCATGCTAACATTTACACTTTGGGGTCCCAGATGGAGAAAAGGCAGTAGGGAGGCAGAAAGCTTATATGAGCAAATAATAGCTAAATTTACCCAAACCTGGAAAAGGAAACAGACATCCAGATCCAGAAAGTACAGACAGCCTCAAACAAAGTGATTCCAAAGAGGTCTATATCAAGACACAACATAAAGATGGCAAAAAATAATGATAAAGAGACATTCATTAAGCAGGGGGAGGGGGAGCAACTATTTATATATAAGGAAAACCCCATACGTCCATCAGCTAAATTTTAAGCAGAAACAGTGCTGGCCAGAAAATGTCATAATAAAATCAAAGTGCTGATAATAAAAAGACAACAAAAGACAACCAAGAACGTGGGACCCAGCAAGATTATTATATACAATTTAAGGAGAGAGAAAAAGTCCTCCAAACAGAAGTTAAAGGAGTTTATCCAAATAAACCAGCCTGACATGAATATATAAGGGTCTTTTTAATGGAAAACAAAAGGCCATAATTAGAAATATAAAAGAAAAAAATGTAAGTAAAAGCTTATGGTAAAGATAAGTCAATACAATTACCTATAAATTTTTTATGAAGGTTAAATGAAAAAGTGGTAAAATTATTTATATTTAAAAATTAGTTAAGGGACTCACAAAATAAAAAGATGTAAAATATGACATCAAATACATAAAACATAGAGAGGGGTGAGTAAAAGTATAATGTTTTTAGAATGTGTTCAAACCTAAGTAACCATCAACTTGATATAGACCGCTTATATACTTACAATGCTATAGAAGAGTCTCATAGTCACCACAAACCAAAAGCCTCTAATGGATATACAAAAATAAAATTAAAAAAAAAAAGGAATTCATACCTAACACTAGAGAAAATCATCCATCACAAGAGAAGAGAGCAAGAGAGGAACAGAGACGACCTAAAAACAAAGCAAAGAAAAAACAAAAACAACACAATGGCAATGAGTAGATGTCTATCAATAATTATTTTAAGTGTAAATTGTATAAACAGTCCAATCCAAAGAACTTGAGTGAATGGATTAAACAAACAAACAAACAACAACAACAACAAACAAGAGCCCTCTATATGCTGCCTCACTTCAGATTTAAAGGCACATGCAGACTTAAAGCGATGGGATGGGGCAGGATCTTCTCTGCCAATAGAATAAAAGAAAGCTGGGGTAGCATTCTTTACCTCGGACAAAATACTTTAAAACAAAACCTGTACCAAGAGACAAAGATATTACATAATGATAAAGAGATCAATTGAACAAGAAGATATAACAACTGAAATATCTAGGCACCCAACATTGGAGAACCTAATTTGTAAAAAATATTAATAGACATAAAGGGAAAAACTGACAACACAATAACAGTAGGAGACATTCACACACCATTTGTATCAATGGATAGATCATCCAGACAAAAGGAAAGAGTGAGTGGCTTTTAATGACACATGAGACCAGATGGACTAAAAAGATATACACAGATATTCCATCTAAAACCAGCAGAAACCATACTCTGTTTTTTTAATTGTTTTTGGAGAGAGAGAGAGTGAACATGCAAGTGTGAGCAGGGTAAAAAGCAGAGGGAGGGAGACAGGGACAGAGGTAGAGAGGCAGAAAAGGAGAGAGGGAGAGAGGGAGAGAGAAAATCTTAAGCAGGCTCCATGCTCAGTGCAGAGCCCAAAGTGGGGCTCAATCCCACAACCCTGGAATCATGACCTGAGCTGAAATCAAGAGTCAGATGTTCAGCTGACTGAGCCAACCAGGTACCCCAGAAGCCATATTCCTTTTAAGTGTACATAGATCATTCTCCAGGAGAGATCACATTTTATTTAGGCCATAAAACAAGTCTCAATAAATTTAAGAAGACTGAAATTATACCAAACATCATTTCTGTCTACAACTGTATGAAGCTAGAAATAAGTTACAAGAAAAAAAAAAAAAACTGGAAACACACATACATATATTGAGGCAAAACATGCTACTGAATAGTCAAGAGGTCAAAGTCAAATCAAAGAGGAAATAACACAACTGGAGACAAATTAAAATGGAAACCCGATGGTCCAAAATTTGTGGGATACAGTAAAAACAATTCTAACAGAGAAGTTCATAGAGATATAAGCTTACCCTAAGAAACAAGAAAAATCACAACCTAATCATACACCTAAAGGAACTAGAAAAAGAAGAACGAACAAAGCCCAAAGTTAGTAGAGCAAAGGATATAATAAAGATCAGAGCAGAAATAAATGAAATAGTGACTAAGGAAATCAATAGAAAAGATCAATGAAACCAAGACCGGGTTCTTTGAAAAGATAAAAACTTACAAACTTTTAGCTAGGCTTGACAAGGAAAAAAGAGAAGAATCAAATAAAATCAAATAAAACTAACAACCAGCACCATAGAAAAACAAAGGATTATAAGAGAGCAGCAACCTAGAAGAAATGCATAAAATCCTAGAAACACATTATTTTTAAAACTAAATCAGGAAGAAATAGAGAATCGGAATAGACTGATTACTAAAGATGAAGTTGACTTGAATCAGTAACAAAACCTACCAACAAACAAAGGTCCAGGACCATGGGCCTCACAGGTAAACTCATCCAAATATGTAAGAATATCTATCCCTCTCAAATTATTCCGAGAAATAATAGAAGAAAAACTTTCAAGTTCATTCTATGAGGCCAACATGACTCTGATACCAAAACCAGACGAACACACTACAAAATAAGAAAGAGAGAGAGAGAAAGAGAGAGAGAGAGAAAGAGAGAGAGAGAGAGAGAGAGAGAGAGAAAGAAAGAAAGAAAGAAAGAAAGAAAGAAAGAAAGAAAGAAAGAAGTAAACTTCAGGTCAATATCCCTGATGAACACAGATGCAAAAATACTGAAAATACCAGCAAACAAAATTGAATGACACATTAAAAGGATCATTCACTATGATCAAGTGAGGTTTATTCCAAGGATTTAAGGATGATCAAATATCCCCCAAATTACTTAACAGGATACATAATGATAGGGTTTTGGGAAGATGGTAGGGTTCGGAGACAATGGTCAAGAAAGAATTCTTGAAGATATCTTTGGTGCAAAACGGTGATTTTATTAAAGCATAGGGACAGGACCTGGGTCCTGTACAGCAGGAAGAGCTGTACTGGGGTTGTACAGAGTGACTGCTTATATACTGTGGAGTTTTGGGAGAGGTAAAACCAAGAGGAAGTTTCCTTTTTTTAAAATTTTTAAATGTTTATTTTTGAGAGAATGACAGAGTGTGAGCAGGGGAGGTGCAGACAGAGAGGGAGACACAGAACCCAAAGCAGGCTCCAGGCTCTGAGCTGTCAGCACAGAGCCCATCATGGAGCTTGAGATCATGACCTGAGTTGAAGTCAGTGGCCCAACCAACTGAACCACCCAGGTGCCCCCAAGAGGAAGTTTCTTAAAATGATTTCCATATGCTAAAGAGGATTTACATGTTACTGAAGACCTAGCTATTGTCAAGCTAATTTTGTTTTTCCCTCTAGCAAACCATTATCATTAAAATAGTATGGAGTTCCTGATTAGGGTATTGATAAGATCTTCGTAAACTGATGGAGACTCTCAGTTCAACCATTTGTTTTCTGTCCTTTCCTTTGTTCTTGGGCAGCCAGGAGTGCCTGAGAAATATCACACATATCCCACCTGGATGGGGGGTATGATTTTGCTAACTTGTGCTTGGCCCTCAGCTTGCCTTAGGTCCCTCATCACATAATATTAACTAAATGAAGAATAAAAAAAATATGATTATCTCAATAGATGTAGGAAAACCATTTAATAAAATTGAATATTTATTCATGAAAAAAAAACTCAACAAAATTGGTTTAGAGGGAATATTTCTCAAAATAATAAGGGCCATAAATGACAAACCCACTACTATCATCATATTCAATGGTGAAACACAGCTTTTTCTCTAAGATCAGGAGCAAGACAAGGGCATTCAGTCTTCTTTTTTTTAAGTTTATTTATTTATTTTGAGAGAGAGGGCACGTGTGTGTCCATGAGTGGGAAGGGCATAGAGAGAATCCGAAGCAGTCTCTGTGCTGTAAGTGTGGAATCTGAGATGGGGTTCAATCCCACAAACCATGAGATCATGACCTGAGCCAAAATCAAGAGTTTGATGCTTAAAGGATTAAGCCTCCCAAGCACTCCAAGGATATTCACTCTCATCATTTTTGAGCACATCAACACAGTGCTCAAAGTCCTAGCCAGAGCAATAAGTACACATTAAAGAAACAAACAAGTCATTCATATGGTAACTGGCATGATACTATATACAGAAAAACTTAAAGACTTCACCAAAAAACTATTAGACCAAATGAATTCAGTAAAGGCACAGGATACAAAACTGATACATAGAAATCATTTGTTTTTACATATATAGTAAAATTTTTTTTAACATTTATTTATTTTTGAGACAGAGACAGAGTGAAAGTGGGGGAGGGGCAGAGAGAGAGGGAGACACAGAATGCAAAACAGGCTCCAGGCTCTGAGCTGTCAGCACAGAGCCCGATGCGGGGCTCGAACCCATGAACCACGAGATCATGACCTGAGCCGAAGGTGGAAGCTCAACCAACAGAGCCACCCAGGCGCCCCTATTTTTCTATATATTAATAACAAAATGACTGAAAGAGAAATTAAGAAAGCAATTCCATTTACAACTGTGCCATAAAAAACAAACTATCTAGGAATAAATTTAACCAAGAAAGTGAAAGACCTATACTCAGAAGACTATAAGGCACTGATGACAGAAAGTGAAGAAAACACAAACCAATGTAGAGATTTATCATGTTCACAAACTGGAACTATATTAAAATGTTCATACTACCCAAAGTAATCTACAGATTTGATGCAATCCCTGTCAAAATACCAATAGTCAGGGTAACTAGGTGGCTCAGTCAGTTAAGCTTCCAACTCCTGATTTCAGCTAAGGTCATGATCTCACCATTCATGAGTCTGAGCCCCGCATTGGGCTCCACACTGATAGCCTGGAGTGTACTTGGGGTTTTCTCCCTCTTTCTCTGCCCCTCCTCTCCTCCCACTTTCTCTCTCAAAATAAATAAATAAATAAACAACAACAAGAACACAGCAGTGTTTTTCACAAAACTAGAATAACCCTAAGATTTCTATGGAGCCACAAAGACTCTAAAAACAACCAAAACAGTCCTGAAAAGGAAAAACAAAGTCAGAAGTAACACAATCTCAGATTTTGAGACATACTAGAGATCTGTAATAATCAAAACATAAGGTACTGGCACAGAAACAGACACACTGATCAATGGAACAGAATAAAGAAATAAATCCAAGCTTTTATTGTCAATTAATCTCAACAAAGGAGACACCAATATACGATGGGAAAAGGCATTCTTTAGTAAGTGATTTTGGGAAAACTGGATAGTTAACATACAAAAGGATGAAAATGATCACTTTCTTACACTATAACTCAAAACGGGTTAAAGATGCAAATATGAAGCCTGAAACCATAAAACACCTGAAAGAAAAGACAGACAGTAATCTCTCAGACATTGGCCTTAGCAACATTTTTCTTGATGTTTCTTGCCAGGCAAGGGAAACAAAATAAAAAATAAACTTCTGGGACTATACCAAAATAAAAAGTTTTTGCACAGTGAAGGAAACTATCCACAAAACGAAATGGCAAACTACAGAATTGGAGAAGATATTTGTTAGTGATATATCTGATAACAGGTTAATACCCAAAATATATATTAAAAAACTCATACAACTCAACACACACAAATAATGATCCACTAGTTTAAAAATGGGCAGATGACCTGAATAGACACTTTCAAAAAAAAGATATACAGATGGGTAGCAGGTATGTGAAAAGATACTCACCATCATGAATCATCAGGGAATTGCAAATTAAAACTGCAGTGAGATGTCAACTCACACCAGTTAGAATTGTTAGTACCAAAAAGACAAGAAATAACAAGTATTGGTGATGATGTGGAGAAAGGGAACTATTGGTGGGAATATAAGTTAGTGCAATTACTATTTAAAAAAACACTAAAAAGGTTCTTCAAAAAAAATTAATAGAAATACCATACAATCCAGTAATTTCACTACTGGGTATTCACACATATAAAATGAAAACACTAATTCAAAAAGATAGATGCATCGCTATTTTACTGCAACCTTGTTTATAATAGACAAGATATGGAAGCTACCCAAGTGTCCATCAATAAATGAATGGATAAAGATGGGATGTGTTTGTGTATGCACACTTACACACAATAAAAAAGAACAAGAACATGCCATGTGCAGCAACATGGATAGATCTAGAGAGTACTAGGCTAAGAGAAATAAGTCAGAGAGAGAAAGACAAATACTCTATGATTTCACTTATATGTGGAATCTAAGGAAAAAAAATAACAGACTCAAATACAAAGGACAAAGTGGTAGTTGCCACATGGGAGGTGGATGATGGCCATATTAAGTAAAAGGAATGTAAAGGTACAAACCTTTAATTATAAAATAAATAAATCATGGAGATAAAACCTATATAGCAAAAGGAATATAGCCAATAATATTGTAATAAGGTTGTATGGTGACAGATGGTAACTACACTTTTTGTGGCGAGGATCGTGTATAGAATTGTCAAGTCACTATGTTGTACACCTGAAACTAACATGACACTGTATAACTAGATTAAAGAAAAAAAAAAAAAGATGTGTCAATATCGCCAAGGAAGTGATCAGTAAATGAAAACTTAACACTACCCTCTTTCACTCCTCTTAGGAGGAATCATGATACAGTTTTTTGTTTGTTTGTTTGTTTGTTTGTTTGTTTGTTTGTTTTGGTTTTGTTTTTTTACTTACATCAAGGAGTTAGAAAACACAGCCATGAGCCAATGTGTCCTGTGTCTGTTTTTGTAAACAAAGTTTTATTATAACGCAGCCATATCCATTGATTCATTATGGCTATTTTCATATTGTATGGCTTGCAAAGCCATGTTTGCTATTCACCATTTTACAGTTAAAATTTACTGACTTCTGCCTTATATCATAGTGTTCAATAATTTTCCACGGATTTTGCTTGATAATTTGAGTAAGAGTTGTTACTTCCACGATATCATGAACCACATGGTGCCAATTTTTTTTTTTTCCGACTCCCCTTCCTCATCTCTACTACCTAAAACTGGATCTGGAATACAATTGGAAAGTAGAAATCTTTTTCAATAAACATTAAAAATATATAAATACTTTGATAACCATGGATATTGTGACAAAGAAAAAAAATTAGAATAACAAAAAAGGAGTGGAGACAGTTAAGATTTAACAAGAAAAGGAATATAAAAATAAGTAAACACACTTTCAGTATTCTACCAAAAAAATGTTCTCAACCTGTTCCAATTTAAGCAATGTTTACAACTATATACTTGTTATTTCCCAGGGACTAAGAATTTATTGACATAGCCAGCTCTTTCACTGAGACACCAAAACAGTAGAGGAATTACTCAAACTTTATGAAATCCACCTTAAAAATATTTTATTCATTTAGCAAATAGGTTCTTCAACATATCCTTTTATGAGGTAGCCATATTCTGTAAAGAACAGCAGGAATTCAGAAAAATGATACAACCAAGAAACAGAATATGTTCAAATGGCTATCAGAAAGTGTTACAGCCTAGATTTATTTCTGCCTTCTAAAAGGTGTGTAGAAAACAACACCTTTCAGAATAAAAATAAAAAAAAAAAACTCCAGATAAAGGACTGTTAAAGGAAGATTTGATTGCACTGATGTGATTGCTTGAAAGCATCAACTCCAGAGTCAGTATCTATAATTTACTAAACTGTTAAGTAATGTACTATACGTCATCTGTCTTATACATGATATTGTAAGTATTTCATGGCTTTAAATGATTGGAAGTATTTATGTTTGTATACAGCTTAATAATGTTCCAAAGCAGAAAAAAGAAAAAAAGAAAAGAAAGAAAAAGTGTTTAATTCACTTAATAGCTCGTTCTCTTTTTTCATACAATAGAACCAAGATTAAACTCTCCTCGTGACACTAGAATATCCAGTGTCTTGGTTCCCTGACCTCTCAGTGCCATAAAAAATGGCATAAAATTCTCAGGTCATAGGACAAATTAGTTTTGTGCTTCTGATAATAAAAATCCACTACTCTATATTATAAATAGGTTAGTAAGTTGTAAAAGCATTGGACACATGGTCCAATAAACAATTACATTCAACAGATCACATCCAAACTAATTCAAATGAATGTTTGTCCTCTTACTAACAGGACTTTTATTTCACAACCATGCCTAATTCTTCAGAATGTCATTTGGGGTCTCCTGGCCTTACCGCAATCCACATAATATTGGTACAGCACGTGATACATCAAGAGGAGTATTGAGGATTACGTTGGAAGAATTAAAGAAGGCCAATTGATGGATGGCCCTGAAAGCCAAAATAAATATCTGCCTTTTTTCCGTGGTCCAAAGAGAAATTAGCCAGATACACCATCACATCAAGTCTTCGCCTTATTCCCAGAAACCAAAGCTAATGCGAACACTTGGTTCTGGAGGAGGAGCTAAAAGGGAGATAAAATTCTAGTGCTTTCCAAGCCCTTTTACAGCATATCTCAGTTGGTAAGAAACAATTTAAGTGACTAGGAGATCAGAATCCATAACTGTGTAAAGGTGAGGAATCACACACATATTGTGACTGTCTGGAGATATGAAAATGTGTGAGAGACAGGTTCTTTTTCATCGCTTGGCTATTCATACCACCCTTGACAAGAAATAGCATGGAGGAGCTTACAGGTATGAACTTTGTAACCAGAACCCCACTGCCCCTGGTGTAGATCCCATCCCTTCACTTACTGTGTTTAACCTCTCTGGAACTCAGTTTCTCTCTTTTTTGTAAGAGCATTTCATAACAAATGGATGGGATTCAGGAAGATTACCCTTGCATCAATCCTAGCCAATTAGCTCAGATTTCTATACATAATAAATTTAATTGTTATCAAGAATGTACAATGCTAGTTAACATTTCAGTAATAACAGTTTTCACTGATTCTTGGGAGTAACAACCAAAAGCATCCTTCAAAATTGCAAAGTCTGTAGAGTGGGTAGAGCTATTGGGCTAATGATATATTTCTGTAGGCCAGAAGGTTCTACCCTCAAAGTTACTTCTGAACTGCTTATGGCAGCACAGTGCTTCATGACTCTTCAGATACCAGGAACTCTGCTTTTCCAGGCAGGGGTATCTGTACTCGCTTTCCATACATTTATGAACTACATCTGGTATGGAGGAGTTTATGATCTTTCTGTCATCTTTAACTTAATGACTAAAAGTCTGTATGCATCAAAATACTAGGTTACATTCACTTGAACACAGCCACCTTAGGAAAAGTTATAAGCAGTTTCTTCTTGGAAATGACTCTATTTTGCCTAAAAGATTTTGATCTTTCATTTCAGAGAATGTTGACATGAGGCCCCCACTGGGCTGTGTTCATGGCACCGTGAACCATCCCAGAGATCCAAGCGTGAGTGACTCAGCAACTTGCAGGATAGAGATGGAGAGAACACATCACAGACAGGTCAGTCAGGCAACTGAGGCCGGGATAGATGAGGTCAGTGAATTGCCACATTTAAACTCAAAACAGGGGGATTTAAATAGGATACATGGCACACACACAAAAAAAGGCATCCAAATATGTGATGGCTCAAACAGAATTAACATTTCATATTCCTATGTTCCCATAACATGCATATGTTATGCAGGATACGAGGATATCCATAACATATCCTCATCTTTACACAATGGGCAACAAAATAGCTTGGTGGTGAGAACCTTCTCCACAGTCACTGAAGGGCCCAGGATGATAAAGGTGCTGCCATTTTCAACAACATGGGGCTTTCAAAATTCCCCTAGTGGTTGTCTGGATTCCCGCCAGCCACAGAATGATAAGGTTATGGAGGACCATGCTTCAGAGGCTACTTTATTTCAGAAGCTAGTTCTGAAAAGTCTTTCACATTACTTTGCTCACATTCCACTCTCCAGAGTGGAAATGCCCACAGCCCATTAAAAGAGGATTTGAAACAGAGTTATGTGATCAAGGAGATAAATAGAACTTGGATTATGGTAACAGTTTCTCATCAAGTAAGCAAACAATGGTCTTTTCCAGTAAGGCATTTCTCCATTTGGAAAGGCAGACACTATAGTTGGAGCTTGCCTTTAAACTAATCACCATTATGTGACTTAAAATGAGTCACTTAATCTTCCTGGGCCTCTGTTTTCTCACCTACAGAATGGTAACAAATACAAGCCTGAGCACTAATGTTACTGCAACACATAAATGAGATCCAGTACTTGGTGCTTAAGACTCTTAATAAATAACATCTATTATTAGAGGCCCATGGGCACAGAACCCATGCCTGAATCTTGTTTCAGTCTTGGGAAAAGAAGTACTCATAATCTGCTCAAAAAGTTATATCACTTTACCCTCTCCACAAGCTAAACACATATGTCCTGGATGGAATGAATTCTTACACATAATTCACTTTAAATACCGTTTTGTCCGTTCTCAAGGAAAAATTACCTCTACCGAAGAACTGCTATGTATGTGCATTCATCTGTCCTCTGCAATTCAAAAGAAACTGACCTTTTGTAAATACTAAATCAGATGTAAGTGTACCAATGTCTACATTCAGGGTTGCCCTATTGTATTAACAGAAAAGGATATTACACTTTGGTCTGCTTTTAGAAAAACAATTAACTGGCCCAAAGTTTATGAAAGATTCTTACAAACCCCAAAAATTCAGGAAAAAGCAATGTATTTGTTTCATTTTTCCATGGTTTTAAGTCAAAGAAACTTCACAATTAGTGGTTACCAAAAAACATGTAATCATTAGCACTGTATTAGTCGAGGATCTTCAGAGAAATGGGAAAAATAATGTATTGATTTAGAGACAGATTTAACAAATCGGATCATGCAATTATAGGGGCTGGCAAGTCCCAGGATTTGCAGGATGAGTTGGCAAGGTAGGGTTCCAAGAGAACTGATTTTATAGAGACAGAGAATGTAAGAGAAAGGGAGAAAGCATGTCAAGCAGGCTCCACGCTCAGTACGGATCCCAACTTGGGGCTCGAGCCCATAACCCTGGGGTCATGACCTGAGCCGAAGTCAAGAGTCAGAGACTTAGCCAACTGAGCCACTCGGGTGCCTCCAAAGTGAATTATTAAAATTGCCACCACCATCATTATGACAATAATAGAATACTGTTATAACATACCTATCACGATACACTATTACTGGTAATATCCATAATTTATCGATTTAGTGACGAGGCATTGTTACTACTTTCTCATTTATGACTATAGGACTTTTTTAAAATTTTTTTGAAACATTCTGTGTGTATGGCTTAAAAGTCAGTGTTGTGTAAACTTCACCTTGTTTGTTTAGATAGAGGGCTTAGGGAGCTCAAATGCATGCTGCTGCCAGCCTCTCTCTTAAAAACAATGTTGACACCAGGGAAAGAAAAGAAACCATGTATCATTTTTTTCTTTAAAAATTTTTTTTTAAATTTTTATTTATTTTTGAGACAGAGAAAGACAGAGCATGAATGGGGGAGGGTCAGAGAGAGGGAGACACAGAATCTGAAACAGGCTCCAGGCTCTGAGCTGTCAGCACAGAGCCTGACGCAGGGCTTGAACTCACGGACTGTGAGATCATGAACTGAGCCTGACCTGAGCCGAAGCCGGATTCTTAACGGACTGAGCCACCCAGGCCCCCCCTTTTATTTTTCTCAAATGTCAATTTACACTTACCTTAGTCGGTCCTGTTTCATTTATTGGACTAATTACTCCACCTTGTAACAAACATTACATTCCTATGATTTCGCAGAAGGCCAACGGCCTACCCTGGTTGCCATTACTCTATTTGAAAATGTGACGGGAAACAAATTAAGCAAGTTGCTATTTTCCATGCACTTATTTCTATTTTTCCTGAAGTTAATATTGAGGGTCTATTATATGACAAGCCCTTCTCTAATGCTGAGGTTGCAAGAAGAAACAGGACAGATGAAAGTCCTGTTTTCACACAACTTACATTATAATCAAACAGATGTGGCTTTTTTTTTTTTTTTTTTACTCATCAACATTTTGTGGACATACTCCTGTCCTGAGTTCTGTGTGTGCACGTGGTTCACAACCATTCTTGAAAAGTTCAATTCAAATACTATTTATGTATTAGAATCCTTGGGATGACCTAACAATCAACAGAGACTTCTGGAGGACACAAACTCCAAGGTAATAATGACGGCAAGGAAGGTTATACCCTGAGGCCTCTTTTCTTGGTTTATAAGGTGGCTATTACCATGCTGTGAGTTCACACAGTCTCCTTTTTGTGAATGTGCCAGGAGAACAAACTGTCTAGTGTCTCTCCTTATAAGGGCACTAATCTCGTGAGTGAGGGTTCCCTTTCATAAATTTATCTAATCCTAATTACTTTCTAAAGGCCCCAGCTCCAAATACCATCCCATTTTGGAATAGAGATTTAATATTTGAATGGAGGGTGGGGCATAACATTCAGGCAGTAAGAACTTACTTCATAAAGTATTTCCTGATGTCCCTGGAAAGAAGGTAAGGTCCCTCTGCAAAACACCTTTCTTATGTTCATCGCTAACCCTTACCAGAGAGATTGGACATTTCTTGTAGATAAGACTATTAAATTATTATTTCTGATTACAATACAGACCCAGTAGGGACTCACACATATTAGGTATTCTATCAATACTTATTAAATAAATGAGTTCAAAAAAGTATCTCAGTAGGCCCATCATTAGGGATTCCAGGTCTTCCATCCAGAATCATAGAAAAAGTACCACCAGACTGGCATGATCATCGCACGCACTTTTTCAATGCAAGCAGGCTTATATTCAAATTGCATTTTTTATTGTCTTCCAAGTTATGAAAGATACTAGGTAGGAAGAAGTGGAGAAGAGACCAGTGTATCTTATACGAAGACTCTTCGACCTAAAATCTTTAAGCCATCCTTCTCAGTAGTTCTGAAACCTAGTTATCTATGACCAGACACCATCCTCCAGAGCTTCTGGTTCAATTATTTCGCTACAATCCAGGCATTACTCCTTTGAAAACACTTAGCAGGTGATTCTAATATATGCAATGTTTGAGAATCAAGAATCTAGAGCAGCTTTCTCGTATTATACATAGGAGAAAACACATTATCTGTTACACTGAAGAAATTCAAGCCTGGAAGTGTCAACTGATTTATAGACTGTCATCCAGATGATCTAAGGGTAGGTGACCAAGTTTCCTGCTTCATACTACCACTTTTTTGGCCATTTCATGCATTCTGTCTTCTCACATTACCAAGCTGTGGCATGCTCCGTCGATACTTTCTGAAAGCCCTACCACAGAGATATTCACCACGTCCCAAGAGAACAAATGCATGTTCTCCTTAACTTGCTGTATGGTTTTCATTAAACACAAACATGCTCTGATTTGGTTTGAGGAGAGTAGTTGTTTCCATGACAAAACTTAACCCCATCTCACCGCACAGACGTAGCCACTGCCTCTAAACAAGCTGGCCGTAATTCCAATCCCAGAGTAACCATATGGAGAATCTTTATAAAAACAAACCTGTACGTATTCCTGAAAATCTAAGTGCCTTTATTTCTTTTGAGAGAAAGAGTGAAAGCAGGGGAGGGGCACAGAGAGGCAGAGAGAGAATCTCAAGTAGGCTCTGCTCTGTCAGCGCAAAGCCCAATGCAGGGCAATCTCATGAACGGTGAGATCATGACCTGACCCAAAATCTAGAGTCCAATACCCAAATGACTGAGCCACTCAGGCTGAAAAATCTCTTAAGTGAGGGGAATATAACGGAACAAAAGACTGAAAGCCATATCACAGAGCTGGTAGGGCCTTAGAAGGAACTTGTACCACGATCTGGAAGATGTCAGGAACCATGTTTCAGCTCATCTCCATGGAAACAATCTCTGCATATCTGGTTTCAGTGGTATTGAACTTTTCAGGGATGATAGGGGACAGGCTACCATTAAATAAGGATGATTGAACCAGGCTTTTTAAATTTATCAAGCCTAGCTCATCTAGGTAATTTTCTTGTGACCACCACACTGACATATGTACATATATGCCGTTTATTTTCATTGTTTCATGGCTGTAAATTCTGTGTGGCAAAGCTGCCAAATAAAAAGTTAATATTTCAAGTTTTAAAATCCAAGTTGAAGTAAATACACCTAAAAGCAATCATTTCTGTGGTTGTCTGGAAGCTTCCTTGTTTTTCTAAAGTAAACTACAAAGAGGTCTCTTTATATAGACAGGCCACTGGCTAAACTGAAGGAAAGAGAGAGGTGAGGGAAAGAGGCATTCCTGAGAGAAATATGACACATTTTCTCCCCACCCCATTTCACAAGTTTTTATTGAATTTCTATTATATATGGGAAGGCACTGTGCCAAACACTTTGTGGGATGCAGAGAGATCAATGACACAGAGTCCTAAGAACTCACAGTGTAATACAGAAAAGATACATGAGCCTTAGGAATCCTAATTCATGGCAGGCTGTTAAGTGTGCCTGGATGCAGGGAAGAAGGCCAGACTAACCTTACAGACAAAGATAGTCTTGCTACTCAGGGAAGGAGAAAGACTCCTCACCAGACACTGAGGAACAAACAATTAATGATAATCTTGAAATGGAAAGTACCTTTTTTTTCTCTCTCAAAGCAAGTCTACTAAAGGTCTCATGTGATAAGGTTGTACACTCATCACATGTCATATAAACACTTTTATTAAGTGCTTATTTGAAATTTTATTATATACTCATTTATAATAGCAGGCACAGTATTTCATTAATGTTCTTAAGGCATTTCACTAATGACAAATAGGAGTAAAAAATGAAATTATATATATGTGTGTGTGTATGTGTCTGTGTATATATGTGTATATGTATACACACACACACACACATACACACACACACACACACACACACACACACACGTATGTGGGGGGGTATGTTCCAGAATTTATATATTTAGGTTATGACTTTTGTTACTTCACCCATAAAATGGGAATGTAATTATTGCTGTTCAGAGGCTATGTACTATGTAAAGCCCTTGGATTTTTGTCTGGTTAAATAAAAGGGTCTTAGTAAAATATACTTGTAAATATACTATCTTTATAGAGTGCTATATTCCTGGGACCTAATGACAGATATGACTTAAGAAGTTTCCCTAACAGGGGCACCAGGGTGCCTCAGTGTTTTGAGCATCCAACTTTTGACTTTGGCTAAGGTCAACATCCCAGGGTCATGGGATCCAGCCTGGCATCCGGCTCCCTGCTAAGCATAGGGCCTGCTTAGGATTCTCTCTCTCTTCCTACCTCTTCCCTATCCATGCTCTTGCTAAAAATAAAATAATAAATTCATTAAATTAAAATTTTCACTAAAAAAATACAAAGCACATTTGTGTTACTTTCCTTTATGCTTTTGCCTGGAAACCCCAGAGTATCCCATCCGTGTCATGGAAACTTCCCCATCAACCATCTTCTAACTTCTTTCAATATAGTTTATATAGTTTACCCCCTTTCCAAATTTTATCAACTCCTTTTCAAAATAGTTTGTGGGTTTGAATTTTTAATGTATTTTATTGTTGCTGTGTTTTTGTTTGTTTGTTTGTTTGTTTTTGCTTTTTGTTTTTTGCCCGTAGGACTGGCCCTGTCCTCTGGGTTAAACAAAATATTTCTTAGCATTTAATTGAAAATTGAAAACCCTAGCTCTAACTGAAACTCACAACTTGGTGTCTATCATTTGTCTATTCCAGTATCAAACCCTTTGCATACCATGTGTTAGACAGACTCTAAATTGAGAAACATCTGGATGAAGAAAACATAAATATGTCTGTCATGGCTGAAACATGATTACTGAGAACTGTATAAGCTGACAAGGGTCAGAGGATGCAGGGAGTGAGTGTGGGCCCCTGCAGAGGAACAGCTAATGTCACTTTGGAGTTTATTTTCAGCTGTAGTAATAAGTCAGACTCCAGCCTATACTAAAAAACCAGAAACAAACGAAAAAAAAAAAACAAAAGACTTCAAAATTTCTACCCAAAAGACATCTCTCCAGTTTTTTTTCCCCATGTAAATTGGTATCAGAAACTTTTTTTTTAATTTTTAAAAATTTCTAACATAGGCTATTAACTTCAAATCTGTAAACACCCATTAGCTATTGTATGTGATGTACTTTTTCCTATAGTCTTTAAATAAAAGATGGTTACTTTTTATCCCTCTTATTGACACCACCGTCATTCCTTATTTTGAAGAAAGGTTATTATTTATTTAAATGTCCTTAATTTTAGATTGGCCCTACTTTAGATTGGTCCCAGTGACAAGACCAAGATACAGAGGACAAGTTATCAGGACACTTGAAAGTTGTCAGTATAAGGGCAGGAGAAAATCTTTTGTCCTTTATTTTCTTAAAATTCTCTAATTAGGAAGCGTAGAAGAACTATAGGCCCAGAAATAGCCCTGCTATTACTGGATAGGAGGTTAAGAGGGGGAGTACGAAAAAAGGGATCAATCTGTGTGCTGCGCTCTTAACTAGTTTCATTTTTTTCCGTAGGTCTTAAGTAGTATTTACTTGTTGGGGAAATGGATAATCAAGAAATCAGTTACTGTGACAGGCTTACCATTTTGGAAATGTTCAATGGGTCTAGTGTGAAAAGGGAAAATTTGAAAGATTCTAGTATTTTTTTATAGACAGGCAAACTACTAAAAATGAATGAGAAACTAGGAAGAGTTGAGTCCCAGTTTGCTGGGATAATGCCATTGAACTCATGAATGCTGTCTCTCACGGGGTCATTGGAAGGATGTGTATAACAGTAATAAGCAATTGGTTGCTGCTAGCTGTTCCCAGGGTGCAAGAGGGGCAAACCTGGTCTTCCAACAGTTCTGCCAAGACAAGCTCTCTGGGAGACCAACTGTGCCAATCCAAACCCATCAGTCCCTACCACTCTACAACCATCTTAAATAAATCCACAATCCAAGCAGAAACAATGTCATTTATATTCAAAACCAGTTTCAAAACAAGTTTTTTAAGGTTCCATTTACAAATAGATTGTCTCTATAGAGAAAATCAATGATATTCACTGTTTCTAACCACAATCATAAAAATTATTAGAGCATTCAAAGTAAGACTATTGACTCTAAACAAGAGACTTTACCCTCTAACCAGCCTTAGAAACATGTTAAAAGGTTTCCTGTGATGAGTTATTGGTCAAACGTAACTCTCATAAATTTACACTAAATCAATCTGGGCCCAACAGTTATAATAGTTTGCTTCCAAATTGACCATCCTTTGTTATTTTAGCTCTTGCTTAGCTTGCATATGATCAGAGCAATTTGTCTGGTTTTCCTTTCAAATTGGAGATGAGAACAGAGATAAATTACCAAACAAAACCACATTTTAGTGTCATCTATTACCACTTCCCAGGAATCATAAAATTCATCAAGCATAAATACCCAAGTCAATAGTCAAAACCCATGGTAAGTTTGTGTATTTTGCTTAATTACATTTGATTATTCTTGTGATATTAATGCCATAATCACAACTATTGCAAATGCTATCAAAGGGACATTCCTCCCCCTAAAACATGTGACTTGGAATTAAGAATATCAAATATGATCTGTTCTGAGCTCACATTAGAAAGAGGCATAATTGGTTTGGATCCCCTCTACTAAAGAAGCTCAAAGCTTTGTGATAGAATCCAGACATTTGCAACTAGAGAGAAGGAATCCTATGGAAAGACCATTGAACATGACCCCAAGGTCTATGGTGAAATTATCACATGATCTTGGAAATTGAAGTTACATAAAAACATAATACTACAAACTATAGAATGCTACCATGTTTCTGCACTGTTTTTTTGCCCTGAGAATTCCCTTCTCTTTCACCCGATTTTCCTAGTAAAGTTGTCTTTCTCTTTTAAACTTCAGCTCAAACATTACCTCCGAGGTATACACTCCTGATTTCCCCTTATAGCGTTGGCCATAAACATCCTCCATAATAATGACAACCTCTAACATTCATTTATACTCTGAATGCAAAATGGTATGATGTTAGTGGAAACAGTAGATCACATTTGAATTTAGTTATCTGTCCACATGTCTCAATGTCCTATTACATGCAAGTTTCTTACATACAAGAAGTTGCTCAAATTTATGTATGCAATATACAGTACAGTGATTACACATAGTATTTAATATTATATAAACAGATTTCTATCAGGTGAAAAGGAGTGTAGCAGTGTTTGTGTCCTTTATTTCACAAAAATATTGTGAGCCCTTAATAAAATGATATGTGTGAAAGTTCTGTGTTAATTCTAACATACTATACAAATGTCAGAAGTTATCATAATCTCCCAACTGGAAAAATTAAATATATATGAAAAATCACATGGCTTCTTATCAAATCTTTGTGGAATCTATGTGCAAGAGAGCTCCTGCTTTCTGATCTTGTCTATATCATAAGATACAACAACAAAGGTGAATGCAGCATGTTTCTTGTTCCTTCACAATACAGAAAAGCATAAGGCAGCAAGAAAACCAGAGAAAAACAATTCAGTTGTTAAGGGAGGGGAGCAGAGGGAAAAAAATTCTTGCCACTGAAGGCCCAGAGCCAGGACACCCATTAGTCATTATGTCTTACTATAATTTCAAACCTCATAGGCGTGGGACCAGCCTTAATCTTTACTATGTTCCACATGGACACAGAGACGAAGAAAACAAGAGGATACATGGTCAAAAGAGACAAAATCCTCAAGACATAAAGAGATAAAGAATCCAATCTTAACACTGATCTTCCAGGGACTGAGGACTGTCAATGGCATCCACCAAATATTTACCAAAACAACTTATTTCTAGAGTTTTACTTCTATCATAGAAATAGAACCTTTTTTTCTTTTTATTTTCTTTCTTTTTTTTTTTTTTATGAGTACAATCTCCCTGAGAGGAAAGATGACAGGGTTATTTACTTATACAAATAAGTTCTATATCCCAGACTAGAACCTGGCACATATTAGGCAATTGATACGTATGTGTTGAATAGAAATGAGTGAACACCATTATAAGTAGCACATTTGATAAGAGACCCAACTCCATATTTTTAGAGTTTGGGGAGAAGTATTGTAGGAGGTGAGGAAAGGGGGAAGGAGGGAGGAGATCTCTGACTCTTAGAGGAGAACCAGACATCAGTGATTCAGAGACCAGTTTATTGCAATGAAGAACTGGAGCAGGCAGGACCTGGCAGGTTCCTCTCTCCAGGTTCTGTCCAGTAACTGTGGTCTTGATCTTCAACAGAAGCACCAGTAATTACAGGAGGTAGAATTTTGTTCTGGCTCTGTCATTACTTATGAAGATCACCTAACTTTCTAGAGTTCTAGATCCCTAGTCTCAGAATCTATGAGGCAGAAAGAAGCTCATTCAGTGATTATCAAATATTACTCCCTGGTGCATGGTTTATGGCAAGAAAGAACCAAAGTAAGTGTCTGTGGGTTTATGACACAGATTTAAGATAACTGTGGCAGAGAACAGAGTTCTTTTGACATATTGACTTTTATTTATCCAATTATGACACACTGTTTCTTGTTTCTTGGTCACTGTAATAAATCAGGGTTTAGTTTAAAATAATTCCTACATACAAAATGTCTAAAAACACACACAGCCTCCTGGAGGCTGAGAGGTAGAAGGCCTCCTCACTTCCTAGTTTATATCGAGTATGTGCAGAAGTTCAGGGCTACCAGCTTCTCTCAAGGTCTCTTCTGGACCCTAAATTTCATGAGTTTTCTTTGTTTGAATTAGATAACCCCTATTTTCCCCTCAATCTCCGTTTTTCTTCTTCTGTCTTGATACTCTAAACATTGTTATTTGCCTATAGTTAGGTTAATGATACACTAGAATTATCCCAATTACTTTAGTAATTCCAAATGCAGTAATTTTCCTGTATTAATAAATCCTTTCCTTTCTGTCCACCCCCTCATCCACCTCCAAATGCCTCACTGAAAGAACATTACTCTTAAATGTTAAATAAAAAAATGTTTTCTCCACATGTTTTTTTTTAAAAAAGGATAGCATTATTTTATCTCAGTATTCATAGCAGCTAGTCTATTTGTTCTCTACAATAAGCTGTTGGGAGGAAAAAGTGTACATAGAATTGTTATTCATTATTTTAATTCTTTGTCATGTTAATTATAGTAATATAATAACGAATATATTTTTCCAGTAAAACTTTTTTTTTTCATTGTTTAAGCAACCATTGATAGCTAAGGATTAAATAGTGTTTTACAATAGACATTATGCTGATATTGTCA
This sequence comes from Panthera uncia, assembly GCF_023721935.1. Taxonomy (NCBI): domain Eukaryota; kingdom Metazoa; phylum Chordata; class Mammalia; order Carnivora; family Felidae; genus Panthera; species Panthera uncia. Next base: position 63,916,161 of record NC_064818.1, on the reverse strand, counting down.
AGTTTTAGTATTATGTAGAGCCAATAGTGTGTTCTAGGATTGGAGTTGCTAGAATTAGCATTCTTTAATCCATCCTCCCAATTTAAGAGTGGCTTAGTTTACTTCTAGAGGTCAAGGGAAAAGACTTCTTCATTTGAAGCCATTGAGGCAACTCTCACCATAGAAGTCAGAGGTGGGATGCCTGGGTGTCTCTTGCAGTTGAGTGTCAGTGCAGTTGAGTTTGGCTCAGGTCATGCTTTCATCTTTGGTGAGTTCGAGCCCCGTGCTGATGGTGTGGAGCCTGCTCGGGAGTCTCTCTCTCCCTCTCTGTCCCTTCTGTGCTTTCTCTCAAAAAAAAAAAATAAATGAACTTAAAAAAAAGTTAAAAAAAATAAGTCACAGAGGACTTGAAATCAGAATAACCGTGTGATGATGACTCCTTGGACAGAAAGTTACGAGATACAGCCTCCGAAAATTGAATTCACCCAGCCATTGTTAAAAGAAAAAGTGAAGCCCCAGGTGGAATGGCCATCTAAGGATGTGTCTTTTAGGTATTACATATGACAACTCAAATTTACAGAAAAAGAATTGCTAATAACACACTGCTGCCCTCATCAACATGTTGCCTTCTAGCAGAATAATTACACAGCAGATATGACAATTAATCTGAAAGGGAACCTATATCTTCGTCCTTAAAACTTAGCTATGTATATATTTTCATCATTGCATATCAAGACATGTTGAAACAAGACCCCCAAGCAACTTTTATTAATGTAATATTAGTTCATATTGATAAATCAGTGGTTATCTACTGCCTCCAACTACCCATTAGAAACTGCCTTGATGGAAACAATGAAGGAACATAATTTTTTGATATAATAGTAAATATGAAAACAGGAAAACTTCACATACCCTTGTTCCTGAAACCAGTAGAACACTGTGGTTAAAAATGATTAGAAGGAAGTAGAGAAACACTTCCAGAATGAGGCAGTGAGAACACAGAAAACTTTTATCCCTTAGAAAAGCAATGACAACACCGGAAAAAGTAGAAAAAAAAATAAGCTTTTCTGAAACTCTGAATATCAACCAATAGCTTTCAACAATCTGAGGAGCCTTTATCCAAGAATAACAACTTAGTTGCATTTTCAACAAAAAGTTACAATACAAGACATATAAAGAAATGGGAAACACAGAATACCATTTATTTTTTGTAGGGATTAAAACAAATTTATAGTAACTATTTCTGAGGTTGTTCATAATTTGGACTTACTACACAAAAACTTTAAACTATCCGAAGGATTAAATGAAGACATGTCTGAAGAACTAAAGCATGAAAATGAGGTTTCACTAAATAGAAAATTTTAATAAAGAACATGATTTTTAAAATCTAATAAATTCCAGAGTTTAAAATATAATAACTAAGATTTTAGAAAATAGAGCAAATTTGAGATGGCAGATTGAAAAACAAAGAGAAACAAATGATGAGAAACAAACAGGCTTAGACCTGTAGAACACCATCAGACATCCCAACATTTGCATCGTGGGAGTATTAGAAGGAGAAAAGAGACAAAAGGGAATAAGGAATATTTGAAGAAATAATTGCTGAAAACCTTCCAACTTTGAAGAAAACATTAATCTTCAAAACCAAGAAGCTGAACAGACTTCAAGCAGGAAAACTCAAATGTCATCACACCTAGAGATACCATCATCAAATGGTCAGAAGAAAAAGACAAGAAGAATACTGAGAGTAACAATATATACATACATTGATTCATTCTGTGCTAGAGATTTTCAATGAGATTAACATTTGACTTGTTAGAAATCATAGAGGTATAAAGGCAGTGGGAGGACATATTCTAAGGACTGAAAGAAAATCACTATGAACTAGGAATTTTATACCCAAGATTTTTTTTTAAATGAGTGAGAATTGGAGATAGTCTCAGATAAATAAAAACTGAATAAATTTGTTCACAGCAGACGTTATCCAGAAAAAAAAAGTCCTTTTGAATGAAACAAAGTACACTAGATAGCCATTCATTCTCACATGGAAAAATAAAGACCATTGGTTAAAGTAAGTAAATGCCAGTAAATACAAGAAACATTGTGAGTGTATCTGTTTGTTTCTTCTGTTACTTAAAATAGAGCCAAATACAGAAAAATTCCTAATATTGTATTGATATAATTTAGAGTTGCAATTTGTGGGACAATTATAGCACAAAAGAGGGAAGGAATCAAGTTATAACAAACAAAAGTTTTTGTATACAACTGAAATCAAATTGGTAGTATTCTAAATAAATTGTTTTAAAGAGATAATTGCAATTTGTAAGACAAATGTTAGTTTAAAATGAATGTGGTAAAGACTATATAAGGATTGAAATGGCACACTAGAAAGTATGTACTTAATGTAAACAAAGCCATAGAAGGAATGGGGCAAAAAGATGTAAGATGCTTAGAAAACAAAAAGCAAAATGGCAGAAATAACTAATTTCAATGATTAAATATTCCAATCAAAAAGCAGACATCAATTTTTTAAATTCCAAAATATGATGAATAGGAGAGACTCGCTTTAGATTCAGAGACAAAAATGCATTAAATAATGACAAAAATGTATGCATGTATGTGTGTGTGTGTGTGTATATATATATATATATATGAAAAATATATGTATATACTTGCATCTATACACACACACACACACACGCACGCACACACAAAATGTAAACAGCAACTTTGAAAGACCTGGAAGTAGCTAAAATAATGCCAAAGTAAGGGCGCCTGGGTGTCTCAGTCATTAAAGTGTCCGACTTTGGCTCAGGTCATGATCTCACGGTCCCTGAGTTCGAGCCCCACGTTGGGCTCTGTGCCGTCAGTTCAGAGCCTGGAGCTTGCTTGGGATTCTGTGTCTCCCTCTCTCTCTGCCCCCCCCCCCATTCACGCTTTGTCTCTATCAAAAAAATTAATAAATGTTAAATTTTTTTAAAAAAATAATGTCAAAATATACTGTAGGGGAAAAAAGTTTCTAGAATCAAGGAAAATATTTTATAATGATAAAAAAGAGACCATCTATCAGTTAGACAGCAAATATAAGCAGGTATATACCTAAAAGAGCCTTAAAATACACAAAGCAAACACTTACTGACTTTAATTAAGAAATGAAAATTTAGCAATAATGGTTAGAGATATCAATACCTACTTCCTGTAATTGACAAAATATCTAATCATAAGAAAAACAAGAATAAGGAGACTTGAACATCACTGTAAACCATTAAGACCAAACAAATGTATAGAGAAACCATCCAATCATAGCAGAATGACTATTTTTCTCAATAGTACATAAGACATTACTCAGAATAGAGAATATGCTAGGCCATAAAACAAATGTCAATAAATTTAAAATATTCAATTCATACAGTATAGATTTTCTGACCACAATCAAGTTAGAAATCAGTAACTACATTTGGAATAGCCACAAATCTGTGGAAATTACATACACTTCACATAACCAGTGGGTCAAGGAAGAAATTAAAAGGAAATTTTAAAATACTTCAAGATTTATTTATACTTCATTTTCAAGGAAAATGAAGATACAATCAACTAAAAGTTTTGAGATGTTTTGACATCAGTGCTTAGAGGAAAACTGGTAACTATAAATGCCTATTTTTTTAAAAAAGGTAGCTTTTGAGAGAACATTCTATCTTCGAAAATGAGGAAGAGAAAATTAATCCCAGAGAAAGCAAAAGCATTATGACTAGAACAAAAATAAATGAAATGCAGTATTCTCTTGCACACACATTTAGAGACAGAAGCTTTCCAAGTGATTCTAGCAAATATCCAGCATAAAGAACAATTGACTATATAAGAACTATTTCATGAATAAGATCAACACTATATACTATTCAAAGTCCATAGGCTGAGAGAAAGGAAAGTTTAACCCAAAAGGACTACTATACTACTATTTTACCACATTAAGGATTGATCAACAAAGTAAAAATGAGGTATGTTTACTGCTTCAAGGTGAACAGATTTGGACCCCTTCCTCCTCTTGGTATTTTTCCATATTCCACTCTGTGAGGGGCCTTATGCCTCCTCTTATGAAGAATAAAATCTCCAGTGGACTCCAATTAAATGATTCATAAAGTCAAATAGAGAGTTGGGAGTTTGAACTCAGAACAAGTTTGTTGGTCATCTCCCACTTGCTCTCAAGAAGTTATAATCTCTACACTAAACATTAGAAGATAAAAGGAGGGCTTAATTCTAGCATATGCCTTGATAACTTATCTTCTCTCACAGATTTCCTTGTCTGTAAATTCACACTGACCTCCCGTACTCTTGAATTAAAATGCATTTTTAATGTCAACTGTTTTTTTTTTCCCTGAAGCAAAAATACATTCCCAGCTTCATGACTATGCACATTGGTACATTAACTCCATGTCTGTGGGCCGGTCTCATGCCTAAGCAGAAGAATATGTCATAGCAAAATAAAATACCAAGAAAAAAAATTTAAAAAGTTTAGCTTTAAAATAACACCCAGAGATGTGCCTACATATTTCAGGAAGGAAGGAATATTGCAGAGACCCACACCATGGATAAGCAAAGATATTTTTTACTTTTGAGCAAGGATACAGCTTTATTTTAAGTCATAATTAATTTAACCAATCCTAACAGGCAGCTCAGCACAAGTGAAGAACTCTCTGAACTTATTCTCAGGGCAAGGGGGTGATAAGGAACTTTCAAATCCACACAATGACTTACTTATCCCTTCTTTCTTCCGGACTGTGCTTTGACCTCTTTACCAAAGGAAGTCAAAAGGAGAAACGGAATGTTACCAAAGGGATCCCTAATGAGGTACTTATAGTCTATAAAAACCCATGGAACCAAGCACACAGTAGATGCTTAACGCTTAAGATACTAGAATTATAGAACATTTCAGGGTGAGGTCACAACAGAAATTATTTAAATCAAACGATTTTACTGATGAAGAATTTTTAAAACATAATAAATGAAGGTAGTGTAACACAGACTCCAAGCATTGCCATTAGTCTGATTAGTTTGTGGAAACAATGGGCTTTCTCCCGTACTCTGTGTTAGCACAAATTGAGAATGCTGACCCCGGGGAATATCCTACACCTAAACATTTGACAAAGAAATCAAAACAAATTCTCTAATTATAACTGAAAGATAAAAAGGAATTCATTAGATTACACCTTTGTCAGCCCCCATACTTTGGCTCCAACGGTGACTATTAATGGTTCTATGTTTAGGACTAGAGAACAATGATGCCCAAGCTGAGAATTATGGGAGATGCATAATCCTCAAGAGCCAAGGTTAATGTTTGAGAAAGAAGTTCAAGCAATTTATCTAAGGCATAGTGGTCACAGATCTCGAGACTTGTCACTTGAAAGAATAGATTCCTACAAGAATTAGCAGCCAGGGAACTGGGAGCTGTGTAGCCCTCAGGTCTTCACAAATTGGTGTTTGTATGTTAGATTAGGAAGTGAAATTAGTATTATCTCAAATGAAACCTGTACAAGGATATTGGCATAACAGAATATTCTACCATATACACGGAATAGTGTTTTTTGCCATAAATACAAGAAAATAATAAGATAATTGTCAAATAGTAATACTTATCAATAAATATCCCAAGTTTGGACTATCCCTCTGTTCCCTCCCTCCCCAATCTAATGCTTATTTCTTTTTTTTTTAAATGTTTATTTAGTTTTGAGAGAAAGCAAGGGAGCACGAATGGGGGAAGGGCAGAGAGAGAGGGAGACAGATCTGAAGTGAGCTCTGCACTGACAGCAGAGAGCTCAATCTGGGGCTCAAACTCATGTACCACAAGATCATGACCTGAGCCAAAGGCAGACACTTAACCACTGAGACACCCAGGCACCCTGATGATTATTTCTTGTGTGGTATTGACAGGTCTAAAAATATTAGGCTAGATAGGACACAACGCTGAATCTTTTCAGTTTTCTGATTTATAAGACAGCTGAATCAGATGGAGATGCTTATTCAACTTAGTCTTGGTCAAGAAGAAATTTACTTGGTAAAGAAACAAATACTGATCTTGCAGAAAGGGCTGATTTCAAACCCAAAGTAACAAAAAATTTGGTTGTGTTAGTGCCTGCTCTGATTTATATGTGCCATTTTACACTCTCTTCATGAAAATATATTGAAGGGATATTCTTATTTCATTTTTTTGACACTTAAACTGAAATTTATAATGGTAAAATCACTTCAGCAGTGTAATTTCAACTACATTTGAGCCTAAACTTGATCACTGCCTTTCTGATTTGCCATTGCACCATGTGCTCTTCCATTGCACCATGAAAGCCAAGATTTTGCTATTCAGGTCAATTAATGACCTATTTCCAACAAAGTAAGTTTTTGATTAAAAGGAATAGAAAGTTTACCTCTTTCCCCCTTTTGTTTCCATCTAGTACCTTATTAGTATTATTATCAAGAAGAATGCTTCATCCATATTTATAATCACATTTCCCAAATTCAAAAAGTATTTTAGGACTGCCTTCATAATTGTTGACATATCCATTTATCACCTCAACGTGGCTTATTATGGCTTTTAATGTTCTATCCAGGAAGTAATGCGTTTGATGTTCTATTAATGCTTTCTATTTTTTCTAATTATTCAAAAATTCTCACTTCCCAAAAAAGATATCTGTGTCAGTCAAAATCCACCAGTGATTCACTCTCAACACTGGGAAACTAGCCATTTCTTACCCATTGTATGTTGTATTTTAAAGATCTAATATAATTTTCCTAATACAAACATTTTCTAACATAGTATTGATTAACTTTGTGAATTCCTCCAAGCTCTGCCATTCATCCTTGCTTTGACCTGGACTCTGCTTGGTCAGGCCAATTTCCATCTCACTGAATTTGTATTCAAGCTTTTGCTCTCTGCCTCTCCCCTACAAGCTGATGACTCTATTGGACAGTTTGCCTTATTTTTTATTTGCATCTCCTCTTGATTTATGAGTTATATCCATTTCATTTTATTCCTAGGCCTTGCTCATCATGGTGGTAAAAATAAAAATCAGATGCATGACTCACAGAATACCACAAACTATGAAAGTCAGCAAGGCACTCACACCCGTCTGAAAGCCATGGTTAGGGCTTGGGCATCAGGCTTAGTGCATCAAAGTCATTTTAAGATATTGAAGTCACCTAACGATCGTAATTATTATGTGAAAAAAATAAAGGCCTCAGTACATGCTTGATGGCACGGATATGAGAAGTAACTGAAGAAATGTGCTAATGTTCATATTATAGTACTACTCAAAAATAAAATTATGTACTGTTATTAAGATGTATTACTCTATTATTACCTTTACAACTAGAACAGAGTCAACAATTAAATCAATCCCAAACACTCTTCATCTTGCCTCCTTCTGGAGTACATAAAGGTGGTATTCACTGGCTTGCTCTGTCCTGCCCTCTGATCTCACCTAGGATCTGGGTCTGTTGGCTGGGGCTAGAGACCGTTGTTTATATGTTTATATTAATAGAAAAGCAGCTCTTCTAAAATGATGAGAGCTAAATAAACATCTTAAACAAGGACGGTTTTTTTGGAAATTTTTTATCTAAGCTGAACTTTGTTACAGGGACCTGCAATTCAAGAAATGTGCCCCATAAGACACAAAGCAGTATGTAGCTTAAGAGATACCAAGCAAACCAGACACATAGATCCTACTGACAAAGGCTTTGGAGGTGACAAAGAGGATTGGGTCCGTCAGAGTAGAATGTGGAGTGCATGCAGAGAAACTCAGTCTTGAAGGCTTCCAAAATAAGACTTCCTAAGGTCTTTTCAGAAGCACTTGTCTTCTCCTGTGTTGTTATCCGTGTAACTCATAGAATTCATCCCTTGTTCACTGATTTGTATCTGTCACTACTTATTCCTTATTGATATCCTTTTGAGGTCTTGATGATTCTCTGCTTTGAGGTCTTATTTTCTCTTTGTTTTATACCTACCAAATAACAAGTTGTTTTTATTCCCATATCCTGCTTTCTCAGAGAATATGCATACCCTTGGGGGTCCTGAGCTGAAAGAGTAGTAGATAAAAGCAGGGTCAGAGGGCCTTACAAACTGAATAAGCAGGATGGATAAGAATCTTGACTGAGCAGGTGAAGGGTTAAATTTTTTCAACCCAAAAGCATAAAGTACGGGAGAATTTGCACAAAGACTTTGTGAATCAAACCTTGCTTAAAAGAAGACAGAATTGTGTGTTGTCTGTGTGTGGTCATTGGTCTGGCATAGATGGAGACAGGGTATAGACCAGTACTCAGGGGGTGTTTAGTTACCAAAGAAAATTCATCATCTAGAGTTTATTAGAGGCTGAAGCCCAATAAAAAGCTTCACAAGAGCAAGGTAGCATATTGAAAAGTATGGGGATTTGTCATCAATAAATCTAGTTTGAGTTAGAGTCGGCCACTTACCAGCTTTATGAAAAGAAGCACATGTATATCTCCTTTCTGGGCTACAGTTTCTTCATTAGTAAAATGCAATTAATATTAATACCAAAATTAAAGATTTAAATGGAGATATTGATCAAAGTGCTTCATCAACTGTAAGTATTCAGTAGACAGTATACTGGTTTGTAAAAGAACAGTGTATGTGGAAATGTTAGAGCTTACCTTTCTGATAGTGTCAGTGAAGGAGGCCTTAACACTGGTCCTCGGGCCTTAGAGTCCCATCCCAATGAAGTGATGTGTATGTTTCACACTTTTTAGGTTAAGCAAGTGTTCTGTAATACTCTATAAGGCTGGTATATAAATAAAAACACAAGCAAACAAACAAACCAACATCAGAAGAGTTTCCTTAAATTTATAATGGGCAGTTTATCTGGAGAGGGAAGCTTTGATTTTTGGCAAACTGAAAAGATGCTCAGACACTTTAGGGTATGGTGAATCAACAGGCCATTCATCATGAAATGTTATCAAGATCTGCCCCATTTTACAATTTTTCTTTTGTTCACAGAATAAGAGGTAGACCTAGAAGACAAGACTGCTTATTCTCCCGCAATGAATTCTGCTTTTACCCGAACAGACCAGTTTTGGTTTTTCTTTTCAGAGGTTGCCTTGCCTCCCTTTCTCCTGTTTTGTTCTAATTTCTGATAAATTTGGCCACGGAACAGCAGTGATGTTTGTGGACTATAGATATAGCTGATTTCACCAGAAGTTAATTTCATCACAGAGAGAAATTGAGAAGGATAACAAAGTTTTGGCTTAAAAAAAAAAAAAAAAGGATTATTCTCTTCATTGTTGTATAATTGAAGTTGGTGAATTCCTAGAAGCTCATCATAGAGGAGTATGGCCAGTTGAATTTCTAAATTTCAGGTGACTGGCCTCCTACAATTCCTCCTGGGAATTCATTCAACCATAGAAAGGAGCTAAATGTTAGCAAGTCTTCCTGTTACAATATTTCTTTGTTCTATTTAGTTGTTAAGCATTTATCTTAATTGCACTAAGAAAACCACTTAATTTTAAGGTGTAACAAAAAAAAAATAGGAGGTGAGGTTGTTTGCCACTGGGAGGCAAGTGTAGGAGTAAGCAGTGACAGAATACACCCAAGGAAAAAACGAACAACTAAAGGAGGAATATAGGAGGCAAAAGTGACAATGACGATGATTAAGAACTAATGTGAAAAGGCTGCAGTCGTACAAATCAGTACCAAACTTCTTCCCTTTTACTGGGCTCTCCCTGAGCTGCAATATGCCTGGAGACGTTCATTTTAGTGTTCTCTATAGAGTTGATCAATTCTCAGGCAGGTGGCTTCAAATTTATATTTAATCCATTAAAAATATTCACTGTTATCCCTTTTATTTATGTAACAAGGGCTTGAATAAAGGCCTGGTTGGAGAGCATTTGAGGCAAGTGAACCAGGCAAGCAGTTTGACCTTGCTCCACATTGTAAGACAGCTGTTGCTTTCCTGAAGACACCCATATATTCTCTCCCCACTTCTGCCTCCCTCTATGACTATCAGTTATTGAAATCTGTATACTCAAACAGGTTTCTGAAACTGGTAACAAGAAGGCAGACAGGTAGACCACAAGGATACACACAGCACAGTCTCCAAAGCCAAAAGAGAACCAGATTTTTCCTCATCCTGTAGATCAAGGGGGTCAACAGCAGGAATTCTAAACCAATGTTATACATTTGAAAGCATTAAATGCATTTTTGGAGGTACTTTGAGAGATGGATTATAAGACATTATAAGTATGACTTGCTTAATGTCATAGAGCCTTCATAGCCCTTATTCTGTTTATAGCAGTTAGATTTAGACACATTCACACAGGCAAGTGTGTCATTCCAACCAAGTTGTAAACTCTGAGAGTAGAAATTTTCTATTGTGCATCTCCGGCAGCTAGACCAGTATTTGATACATAGTAGCTATGTTATTGTAATGCTCGGGTGCATAGTGGCTACGCTATACATTTTTGTTGGATAAATGACTGTGAATATTGTTGGAAATAGACTAATTATGACATTTGACTAGGCATTAGAAATGACCAAATGGAAATGGCTCAAATTCAGTGGTCTATAGATAGTTTTTAAGAATGATTAGAACTATCACCACCTACTTGCTCCAAGGTAAACTTCAAATATACATGCAGAATGCACATATCAATTTAAGATATTCTGTGTTGATGGACTGGAAGATTTATTAAGATATCCATACCACCCAAAGGAGAAAGTAGACCAATGCAATCCCTATCAAAATTCCAATGTCATTTTCCGCAAATATAGAACAAATGATCCTAAAGTTTATACGAAACCAGATAAACCCTGAGTATCCAAAGCAATCTTGAAAAAGAACAAAGTTGGAGAAAACACACTCCCTGATTTCAAACTGTATTACAAAGCTATAGTAATGAAGATAGTGTGGCATTGGCATAAAAAACATATACATAGATCAATGGGACAGGATAGAAAGCCCTGAAATAAACCTACATACATATGGTCTATTAACTCATGACAAAGGAGCCAAGAGTATAATATGGGGAAAGACCCATTTCTTCAATAAGTAGTATTGGGAAGGCTGGTCAGTCACACACTAAAGACTGAAGCTAGACCACTATCTTACACCATACACACAAATTAACTCAAAATTGATTAAAGACTTGAACATAAGACCTGAAACCATAAAAAATCCCTACACAAAAATAGGGAGCAAGTTTCTTAACATTGGTCTTGGTGACTTTTTGAATCTGACTACAAATCAACAAGAATAAAACAAAACAAAAACAGTGGGACTTACATCCAACTAAAAATATTTTTCACAGCCAAAGAAAGTATCAACAAAATGAAAAGTCAACCTACTGAATGGGAGAAAACGTTTGCAAATCATGTATCTGATAAGGAGCTAATATCCAAAGTATACAACTCAGTAGAAAAAAAGTAAAGACATAAACAATCTGGTTAAAATATAAGCAGAATATCTGAATAAACACGTTTTTCAAAAAATACATATAGGGGAAAGAAGACATACAGATGACAACCAGGTACACAAAGAGATGTTCTATATCATTCATCATCAGGAAAATGCAATCGAAACTGCATTTGTTAGAATGGCTATAATCAAAAACACTAACGCTTGTTAGTGAGATGTGTCAAAGAGAAACTCACTACTGGGGAGAATGTGAATTGGTGCAGCCACTCTGGAAAACAGTATGGAGTTACCTTAAAAGATTAAAAAACAACAGGGCGCCTGGGTGGCTCAGTTGGTTGAGCGTCCGACTTTGGCTCAGGTCATGATCTCACAGTTTGTGGGTTCGAGCCCCAAATCAGGCTCTATGCTGGCTGCTCAGAGCCTGGAGCCTGCTTCAGATTCTGTGTCTCCCTCTCTCTGTGCCCCTCCCTCACTTGCACTCTGTTTCTCTCAAAAATAAACATTAAGAAAAAAAAATTTTTAATTAAAAAGCAAAGTACCATATGACCTAGCAATTTCACTATGGGTATTTATCCAACGAAAGCAATAATATCAATTCAAAAATATATAAATGTCCCATATTCACTTTAGCATTTTTTACAATAGCCAAGACATGGAAACAACCTTCAATGTCCATCAGTGATTAAAAATTGTGCCATATATATGAATATATTCATCCATAAAAAACAATTAATTCATGGATGGTCTTTGAGAGCATTATGCTAAATGAAAGAAGTCAGAGAAAGACAAATACCATATGACCACTCTAATGTATGAAATGTACAAAAAACCCAACATTTAGGTATATAAATAAAAATATGTGTAAGTAAAATAAGATATAGATCTTTAGCTCTATCTATCTATATGTATAAATGTATATATATAACAAGTTCATTGAAATAGAGTATAGATTCACTGATGCCAGAGGTGGGGCAAGGGAAGAGTGGGAGAAGTTGATCAATGTTTTATTTAATTTTTTAAAATATTCTTTAAATGCTATTTTGAGAGAGAGTGAGCGTGCACACACATAAATGGGGGAGCAGTAGAGAGAGAGGGAGAAAGAGAACTCCAGACAGTCTTTGCACTGTTCACACAGAGCCTGATGTGGGGTTCAATCTCATGAACAGTGAGGTCATCACCTGACCAGAAATCAAGAATTGGAGGCTGAACTGACTGAGGCATCCAGGCACCATTTTTTAAATATTTTTGATTCAAATCAAATTTTTTTAAATCAATTTTTTTAAATTGAAATACTTAAAAAATTTCCAAGTGAAAGCTAGTTTGTTAAATTTCTTTATCCAAAAGCAGGTTTTAAGAGTCTTACAAGTGCTTTCCAATGGGTTCTGTATTTTGTAATCATATTTGTTTAGAAACATCTCTAAATACATCCCCAAGTAATAATCTACTAATGACTTTTTTTCCAGGTCATTCTTCCCATTTTCTCCTTCGGCTTTTCCTGGCTTCTCAGTGTGTATATGTATATAAACAGATGTACACATATAGGTATAGATGTATATTTTGAGATATATACTCATTGCTTCAAAATATAAACTCTCTAAGCAGTAATGCACATCTTTGTTTACAGGTCTTTCCCTGCAGCCAGCACACTATTAAATAGTGCTTATATCAGTGCTTAAATGTAACAACTTAGTAAATTAGGGGGTCTTCAGATTATATTTTGTCCTTACAGAGATTTTTCTAATACTTAAAGTCAAGTTTACTTTTGAATTACCAGAATGAAGAGTTCCCTGGTATCATGTAGAAATTATTTATCAGGATAATTTGGAAGCCGTATTCAAAGTTATGAATAAATGGAACTAGTGAATAGAATCTAATGGTTGTAGGTGTCATTGGAATGAACTAACGCTATGACTCCATTTGAGTGAAAGGAGATTGTTTTTCACCTATGGTGCCTCAGGAACACTGGGAGGAAAAAAGTACATTTATTGCAATGATGCCCTTGGAAGAATACATAGAAGCTGGGAAAATAAGCAGGACTGCGTCTTCGTTGTGGTAGATTAAGTTGATGAAGTTTCTCATACGGACTAAAGCAGAAAGGAAGCAGAATCAGAAATAACTTATGTTCACATCTTTTCTAAATAGTCTGACTTGAACATGAATTTCAACAGCATAGAACATCATGGCTCAAATTGAACGACCAATTTCAAGACTCCATAGGCCCAAGAGGAAATGATGTGAAGAAGGGAGAGCATCAGGCTAGGTCCAGGTAGGGTGGGTGAACTGAACCATGTCTCACCTCCTACATGAATCCCTTCCTTCACCGTTTCTTCCCCAAATGCTCACAATCTCCTCTCTTGAAGTCTAAATGCTCTGTCAGTTTCATTCACAAGGCCCTGAGGGTTTCTAGCTTTGCATAACTGCACTAGTGGACAAAACAGTCTTACCGGGAACTAATGAAGCTGAAACGTGTGCTCCTAAGTTTGTATTTATAATGCTTAAAATAGGGGTACCCAAATCACACAAGCTTTAGGCTCACCAAGCTAGGTTCCCTCTGTCCTACTCACGCATATCCAAGCTTTTCTCATAGCAAAAGTAGGAAATACAAATCTGCACCAAAGTGCCTTCTTGCCTTCTTTCTCTACTTCCAGAGTCCCAACTCTCTTTGAATGCCCTTGGAAAGGACACAAGGAGAACAGTAGATGGCAGAGTCCTCATCTTCTCAGAATGGCTTTGCCTATCTGAATAGGAGACTTAGAAGCACAAGTATTAGACTCTTTTTGGAGACCATGTAAAGGATTAATAATTCTGCGGTTCCTTAAATCAAGATAGGACCGCAGAATCCTATTCTTTGGGGGGAGAAGTTAGGCAGAAAATTTTGATGAAGAAATTTTAAAAGCCTGCAGAAGAGTCAACAAAAGATTTACCAGCCAAGGTCACTTGGATGTTTTAAATGGGTAGTAGAGCAAAACAGACTGAATTACTGGCCTTGGCCCTTAGCAGTCAGCAAAAACTAAAAGAGGAGTTGGTTTTCTTGTTTGATTGGTGGTTTGATTTGTTTAAAACAAACCATTTATAAAAAGAGCTAACAAAATGTGTGAAGCCATGGAGAGGGCCAATATAGTAAACTGAAGGTAAAAGCCATAATTTTAAGTGGAGAGATTAAAACAAATAGCTTCCTGGCTGCCCAGGGAGAGGTCGTGATCATTAATGCTGGCAGAATATTTTCAAAACTCTTCAACTTGTCAAACATTGTGGTTGTGAATTCAAAAGAGGTGCCCATTGCAGACCAGTTTTGAATTCTGAAATTATGAGTCTGTCACCCAGCCCCCCGACATTCACCCTTGGTCACCTCAGTCTGAGATGCTCACTTATCAAATGCAGAATTACTAAATAGTAATTTATAGAATGGTAAATATTTGGCTGAAAAAAGCAACTTTTATCTCCTCTCTTCCCACAACATGCATGCATTTATTTTCTCCATGTTTTTGCAGGCTTCTTCCAAATTCACTTAGCATCTCTTATGAATTTGCGTTTCTTGTAAATGTGGAAGGTTGGTACCTCAAGAACTAACATTCTATTTATTTTAATGCCTCCCAAAGATTCATTCAGTTCAACAAATATCAAACATGAATTATCTTGAGCTCCATTTAGTATTATTCTATAAGTGTGATAAGTTTCTCTTGTAATATCTAATTGATAATATCTAATTATTGTAATATCTAATTGATCAATCTAATATCAATTGTAATATCTAATTGATATATTTATGCTTTATCCTCCTACAAAGAGGAATCTTCCAAAAAGAACTACTCTGTGCATGTGACAGTCAGGCACTACAGAAATGTTGAGAAGGTCTCCTTCAATGTCCTCAGACAGGCTACCAGTAAAGTATCCATGACCCAGATGTTAGTAACAAATCACAACTTACCTGCATTTTCATCCCCTTATTCTCAGAGGCAAATCTGAGACTGCATATACAAATAGAAAAGAGTTGTATTTTTCCTATCTTTATTTATCTAGCATCAAAACAGAGCTATACTGTCTGATACCGAATCAGTGAGGCATTTTGTCTTTTATTTTTATTTTTGTGGGAGGGATATTAATAGGGCCAACTCAATATCCATAAAGAATTCAGGGACACATCTAAACATATACAGGTCATAAAGCAAAACCTAATAAAGGTAAGGATCTACTCATAAATGATAATAAAAGACACCTGACAGATAAGAGTCTTAACATTGTTGGTTGAATTTCTGCCTGTTTATTTGCTGCTTAGAGATTTATTAAAGGAACAATTTTCCATACAATCTTCAAGGAGTACTGTTGGAGCTCCCGGGGTTAGCACCTGTAGGATCTGAGTTTGTCAAGGTTATGACCTTTTCAGGTAGCTTCCAGTCAGGGCCTGGTCATATAAGACTCCTCTACCAGCAAATCTTTGCCCTGGCAACCCTGCTTAAGGAAAGTTTCTTTGTTGGCTTTTTTGGTCAACCAGGCTTTCGATAAATTTTTAAAACTTAATACCAAACCTATCACCATTTTGATTTTCTCTTATATTCTCTCCAAGTTTTTTATTTCTAGACTCTTTGTTCCATTGGCCCATTTATCAGTTTTGTCTTTTACCTTGAGGTGAACACTGAAAGTTCCAGACCTACTTATTCCTCTTTTAATTAGTTTTATTAAGTTAACTCTAGAAATCAGCCATCAGAGGTAATCACCATTCTGCATTTCTTTATCATTTGTCCTTTCTGTTGCTGTTGTAGACTTTACAGAAGTCTCAAGGTCGTAGAAAACTTAAAAGGGAGCTAGATTTCCCATTGCTCCCTGCCCCCACAAAAGCTTAATATTCCTGTTGTCAACATACCTCACCAGAATGGCACATAAGTTACAACTGATGAAACTTTGACACATCATAATCATTTAAATCCATAGTTTACATGAGGTTCAATCTTGATGTTGGACATTTTAGGTTTAGACAAATGTCTAGTGACATGTATCCATCATCAAAATACCAGTATTTTTACTGCCCTAAATATCCTGTGCTCTGCCTATTCATCCCTTCTCCCCTTACCCCATAATCAACTGTTTTTGATTCCTCTTAAATTATGCAAATTTTTATTTATTTTGAAAACATTGTTGGATGGGTACACATTTTGGCTTTTTACACCCTCCTGATAAACCAATTTAAGTGCATGTCTTTTTAAAACTTCACTTTCAGCAGTTTGTGATGTGCTAGGTTTTCCTTTTATTTATCCTATTTTTAAGATTTTTGAATCTGGGTTAATGTCTTTCATCACATATGGAATATTCTTAGTCATTGTCTCTTGATAGATCTTAAAAAATTTTTTTAACGTTTATTTATTTTTTTTGAGAGAGAGACAGAGCGCCAGCAGGGGAGGGGCAGAGACAGAGGGGCAGACACAGAATCTGAAGCAGGCTCCAGGCTCTGAGCTGTCAGCACAGAGCCTGACGCGGGGCTCGAACCCACAAGCTGTGAGATCATGACCTGAGCCATCAGACGCTTAAGTGACTGAGCCACCATTGATAGGTTTTTTTCTGTGTGTTTCATTCTCTCTCTTCTGCTTTTGGGACTACAATTCTGTGTACAGATGAAGGTTTGAAGGTTTTCTCTCATCATTTTTTTTTTATGTTTCAAGTTTTTATTTACACTTTAGTTAACATATAGTGTAGCATTAGTTTAAGGAGTAGACGTTAGTGATTCCTCACTTCCGTACAACAGCCAGTGCTCATGACAAGTGCCCTCCTTAATCCCCTTCATCTATTTCACCTAGCCCTCCATCCACCTCCCCTCTGGTAACCATCAGTCTTTTATGGTTTGCCTCTCTCTCTCTTTTTTTTCTTCTCCCTATGTTCTTATGTTTTGTTTCTTAGGCTCCACTTATGAGTGAAATCCTATGGCATTTATCTTTCTGTGACTTACTTTGTTTAGCATAATACTGCCTTCTACTCCATCCCCATCTTGACTTTCGCTGGGTACAATCTTTTATGTGCATTGAATGGATTTACTTTCTTTTTAATTTTAAAATTCCCATTTAATTCTAAGTTGACATTCATCTAGTTATACCTTTCTCTAAATCTCACGTTTTTATTAAAATTTGTTTTAAGTTTATTCATTTATTCTGAGATAGAGAGTGTATGTGAGTGGGGAAGGGACAGAGACTGGGTGGGGGTGGGAAGAATCCCAAGCAGGCTCTCACTGACACCGAGTAGCCTGATGCAGTGCTTGAAACCACAAACCATGAGATCATGACCTGAACTGAGATCAATAGTCAGATACTGAACCAACTGAGCCGCCCAGGCACCCCTAAATTTAACATTTTTAAATATATGTATGCTAATTCCAATGTCTGGGTCATAGATCTATCTGTAGCTATTCCTTATTATGGATTATATTTTCCCATTTCTGTCTTTTTTTTTGTGAAATAAGATAGTGTAGGATACCTTAAACATTTTCTTATATAGTATATATACACACATACTGAATAAATATCTAAAATCTGTGTGTGTATATTTATGTGTGCGTGAATTTTTTTAAGGCAAAGTTAAACTAGCAGATCATTTTGATCTTGTCAAGGCTTTGTTAGGAAAGACTATATTCATTTTCTCCTTTCTACTAAGACACAGCCTCTACTAACCGGTTATGGGACTTATTCCTAGGATGATGCCATTCAAGGATCTCAACTGAATTCTAATGTTATTCTTCTCATTATTTTTACTTTAGTTAGTTTAAAATTCCAACATATTCCCACACAGTCTCTGCAATGTCTGAAATCTTTGTTCAGCTCTCCACTCCTCCTTACTTTTTGCTAGACCTTGTGCAATCTCATCCTGCCCATATGCCACCTAGAAGTAACCCCATGAAAACTCTTTTCTACTAGCCTTGCTAACTATATTTATCTTAACAGCTCTGAATTCTCTTGTTTTTTTCCCATGCTGTGAAGCTTTAGCTTTGGCAGGACTCTAACTTCTTACATATCTCGGCAATTTCTCTGGGCAAAAACCTGGTTTGAATATGGAACTCACCAAGGTTGCTTTTTCTTTTTTTGTTTTGTTTTGTTTGGATCGCCATCCCACTCTATTTCCTGATGGCTTAAAACCCTTGATTTATGATCTTGGCCCAAGTTCTAGAGTAGTTTAGGATGTGAAGGCAAGTCTAATACCAGCTATTGTAATCAGAATTATAAGTCACATATTAGTAAAATGTTTGTAGGATGTTGAGCTTCTAAGAACATCTCCACTATCTATTTCCTAGTTTATGGGGAAAATATGACATACATTTGATTAAAAATGAACAAACTAATGAAGGTTTTATTAAATGGGAAAAAAAACAGACTCATTTCATATTAGGAATCATCAAATGTCCTCTGATATTTGAAATGCTCTCAACAAAACAGAATATCATAAATTTCAAAAGTACTCAGTGTCAAAAATCCAGAGTGATTATGTTCAAATTCTCATTCTTTTACTGGCAAGTCCATAATTTTGCTAAATTTATATAGTCTTCCTGAGCTCCAGTTTCAAAGCAAGAAAAGGACATGTACAACTAGCCGGTGGTAAGGCTTCTGTAGAAAGTAGCTGCTTGCAATGCCTGCCTCTCATACAGCAGTTAGCTCACTTTGTTTCTTTATCTCGGTTACAAGTAACGATTGTGTAAATAGAATCATCTGAACATATTTTAAGCATTTAGCATAAAATTTAGCCAGAGCATACGTGGTGTGGTCTGGGAATTGGTATTTACTCATTAAAATGTCCCCAATTCTAATGACAGCCAAAGTGATGAATAAGTGGTGAATAAGTATCAACTGCTACTTGTTGATAACTAGACTTTTAAATGGTGACTTTCTCAGTTACAGAAAGACAGACATAATGTTTTCCCTCATATGTGGATCTTGAGAAACTTAATAGAAGACCATGGGGGAAGGGAAGGGGAAAAAAAAGTAGTTACAAACAGAGGGAGGGAAGCAAACCATAAGAGACCCTTAGATAAAGAGAACAAACTGAGGGTTGATAGGGGGTGGGGGAGAGGGGAAAGTGGGTGATGGGCATTGAGGAGGGCACTTGTTGCGATGAGCACTGGGTGTTGTATGGAAGCCAGTTTGACAATAAATTATATTTAAAAAAATAAATGCTGACTTTATGTCAATGGAGATATACCTATTTGAACAGACATATTCAATCTTGTTGGAGTTGTATTTTAAGAAAATAAACAATGCTTGTTTTCATACTATAACTACAGATAGTTTAGTAACACTGATAAGTAATACAGACTTTATCATTAAAGATCAGTGGATCTAGGGGAAAGTAGGAAACATACACTGGAATGTTAGAAGATTTGGTCATTTAGAGAACACTTTCTATGGAAAGAGTTTCAGGGAAGCTGTGGGTATCTACACAAGCCTCTTGTGCTTGAGGAAATTTTGAGGGTTCACGAGTATTGAGAGTTGAATGGGGCAAAGGAAGGAGGTGGAAAAATGCCTGTCATTTAGGAGAAGACAGTGGGAGGCAGATTCCCAAATGGGTAAGCAGAGATAAGGTAGGAAAATATGAGCTGAGCAAGAGCCAAGAGAAGAGATGAGTAAATATTTAATAAACCAATTTGGTGCATTCAAAATGTTCCTTTATGGGGTGATAGAAATGCAATTCACAGCAATGGTAGTTGGTTTAAGTTTTCAGAGTTAGATCTAACCATCATGGGTTGATGGAGATCTAGGAGAAGGAAAGTGTTCTGAATCATGAGAACAAAATGAGCATCACAGAAGTTGGAGTTAGGGTTAAGTGCTACAAGTAAGTATGAAATGAAGGGGTCTCTCAAAGATTGTCATTACTGAGACACCAGTTAAATTGGTTAAGTTAGAGAGGAGATATTCTACAACTCAGTCCAAGCAAAGACTGGAAAGCAATCCCTTTGGAGATTATTGAAAATATCTCCCAATTATTTATATTCAAGAGGCCTTCTCTTATCCAAGGGTCAAGAAACTGACTTGTTAAGACCGGTGGGCCAGATAAGCTGAGACACCAAAGCTGTGTCAGTAAGGTCAGAGGGAGCTAAAGCCAGCATGACCCAGAATGTCTGTCAGTCTGTCATAACGTCCAAGATTTCTATTTTCATAAATTGGAGGAGACTGAGTAGATACATTTTGATAGCTCTGAAACAATTCAAAAGTAATAGCGACATCATATTTGGTCCATGGTAGTAGACAACTGGTCAATTATGGAAACAGTATGATTTCAGATTTCAATTCCCTATATATATTTTCAGAAGTATGATTTTTCCTTTCTTCTTTTATTCATTCTATCTTTCTTACCATTTGGAGATTTTTTTTAATCAATCTACCACCTGCTCTTTTATCTTGCATAAAAAATAGAGGTTTGAGGAGCACCTTGGTGGCTCACTCAGTTAAGCATTTGACTTGGGCTCAGGTCATGGTCTCGTGATTCATGAGTTTGAACCCTGCATTGGTGCTGGCATCTCAGAGCCTGGAGCCCGCTTCGGACTCTGTGGCTCCCTCTCTCTCTGCCCCTCCCAGCTCACGCTCTGTCTCTCTCTTTGTCTTAAGATTAAATCAACACTGAAAAAAAAAGTTTGAGGGGTTCCGGGGTAGCTTAGTTGGTTAAGCATCTGACTTTCACTCAGGTCATGATCTCACTACTTATGGGTTTGAGCCCCATGTTGGGCCCTGTGCTGGCAGTCAGAGCCTGGGGCCTACTTCAGATTCTGTGTCTCCCCCTTTCCTTCCCCACTTGCTCTCTCTCAAAAATAAACAAATATTAAAAAAAGAAAAAAAAGAATAGATTTTTGATAGCCAAAGCCTTCTTATGTGTTCTAAAGACTCCTGGATATTCAACTTCAAATGTTCAAAACTTCCAGATGAATACCTGTCCACAGGAGGACGGCTCATGAACTTACATTTCTTCAATATTTAAATAAACATAGAGCTTCTGTGAGCCTTATGCCAGAAGAATCACCTTTCCCTTTATATCACATACACACACAATCATCTCCTTTCTTTAATTCCAGGTTAGAGCCTCTGAGACATTGATAGAATTCTAAGTCTAGAATTAGACTCAGTCTAGAATTAAATGGTCTAGACCATTTACCAGGAGGGGCTGGGCAAAAGACCAATGGCTCACTTTTATATGTATTTCTTTTCTATTTTTATAAGTTTATTTATTTTGAGAGAGCATGAGTGGGGGAGGGACAGAGAGAGAATGAGACTGAGAATGCCAAGCGGGCTCTGCAATGTCAGTGCAGAGCTACATGTGGGGCTTGAGGTCACAAAATTGTGAGATCGTAACCTAAGCCAAAACCAAGAGTCGAGTGCTTAACCGACTGAGCCAACCAGGCACTTCAATACATATTTTCTAGTGATTCATCACTTAAATAAGAGAGACATTTCTGCTGAGGCTAAGGATTAATATGCCTTTTAAGCAGTAAACCTCCTCTCTTTCCATTCTCTGATTAGTCATGACAAAGCTCAGGTCTCAGAGAGATGAAAGGTTGCTATTTACAGAGGTGATACTTTTCCAAAAGCAGCTACATTTGCTAAAGCTACAGTAGAAGGCTTTGCAAAGGGCCAACAACCTCAGTTTTATTTTGAAGTCATGACTCTGTCCTCTCTAATGGAGCAGAGTGGCCTAAATAGGGTGGAATACAGGGACAGAGCAGTTGCTTTTTTTTAAGTAGTTCTACATCCAATATGGGGTTCAAATTTATGACCCCTGAAATCAAGAGCCACATGCTCTACTGACTGAGCCAGCCAGGCACTCTGAGAAATGCCTCTTTAGAGTAACCAGGTCGGTTATTAAATTTTTACCTGTCAACTCAAACCCATCCTTCTTTGTCTCGTTTGGTGATGACAAAGCTGAATTTTTCAGACTGTTATTATTATTTTTTAAACAAAGACAAGTTGTATAACACTTCAACCAGCTTCTCCAAATGCTTAATATCTTATGCAACTAAAGATAGTTATAAAAACCAAGGGATTAACATTCATGAAATCCTCTTAAATATTCTGCATATCTTGTTCACATTTTGCACAGAGGTAAAGACTCAAAGTGAAATGGAGAAATGGTGAAGGTCACTTTTTCTCTACCATCATTTCCCCCTTTGGCATTCAACTCCTGTATAAAAAGCAAATAAGAAAGATCACATTTATGATTAGGAGTAACACCTCCAGCTGCTATGATTTCATTTATTTCTCACAGCAGCAATCAACATTTAGTTACTACTGTGTACGGAGACTAACATGTGTCACAGCATGGCGATGAGCATTTATTTTGATCATTAATAATTCTTAAACCATTCATCATAGTAGCTTTAATGCATTTGGCTCCTTTGAGTCAAGGTACCCAGAAGTAATATGTCACTCTCAGGAATTCCACTGCTATTTTTCGTGTCAAAAGAAATGTATTACTAAGTTTAAAAATGAAGTATTACCTGATATTTTTTAATGTGTCAAAGATTACTAAATTATAAAAGAAGAATTGTTTTGACTGTAGTAGGCTACTCTCTAGGATACTGAAGTTCAGGATACTAAGAAGAGATTTTTAATTTTTATTTCAAATGGCAAAATATTTAAGTCATGCAACATTTATTGCATAACAGATGGTGCTCGAACTTTTCCGAGTTTGTTGTTTTGTGAAATTATGTGCCTTTTTTAAAGCACAAAATTGACACATTTCCTCAAAATGTGTGAGCATTTACATTTTGATTGAATTTGTGAGAAAGATTGTTTCAACATAATAATATGTGGCTTGACCACTGTGACACTACAGAAAACAAAATTTATCTTGAGGCTTACAAACTAACCTTTACTTTATCAGGAAACAATTAACCATTTTTCTAGAATCACATAATTGGCACATGTATTCTAGATGTCCAATTCAATACATAAGGAGTGATGGGGAAAGAAGTAGGGGAGCATTTTCTCATTTTTAAAAAACACTTAGAAAACTTATGAAAGAAATTGCAGAAGACACAAAGAAATGAAAAAAAAAAAACATTCCATGCTCATGGATTGGAAGAACAAATATTGTTAAAATGTTGATACTACCCAAAGCAATCTACACAGTCAATTCAATCCCAGTTAAAAATAGTAAAGCATTCCTCGCAGAGCTAGAACAAACAATACTAAAAGCTGTATGGAACCACAAAAAAACCCCACATAGCCAAAGTAATGCTGAAAAAGAAAACCAAAGCTGGAGGCATCAGAATCTCAGACTTTAGCCCGTACTACAAGGCTCTAATCATTAAGACAGTATGGTATTGGCACAAAAACAGACACATAGACCAATGGAATAAAATTAGAGAACCCAGAAATGGACCCACAAATGTATGGCCAACTAATATTCAACAAAGCAGGAAAGAGTATCCAATGGAAAAAAGACAGTCTCTGTGCCAAATGGTCTGGGAGAACTGGACAGCAACATGGAGAAGAATTAAACTGGACCACTTTCTTACATCATACACAAAAATAAATTCAAAATGGATTAAAGACCTAAATGTGATACAGGAAATCATCAAAATCCCAGAGGAGAAAACAGGCAGCAGCCGCAGCAACTTCTTACTTGACATGTCTCCAAACGCAAGGGAAATAAAAGCAAAAGTGAACTATTGGGACCTCATCAAGATAAAAAGCTTCTGCAAAGCAAATAAAACAACCAACAAACTAATAGGCAACCAATGGAATGGGAGAAGATGTTTGTCAATGACATATTAGATAAAGGATTAGTATCCAAAATCTATAAAGAAAGAACTTACCAAATGCAACACCCCAAAAACAAATAACCTGAAGAAATGGGCAGAAGACATGAATACACACTTTCCGAAGAAAACATTCAGATCATTAACAGACACATGAAAAAATGTTCAAAATCACGCATCATGGAAATACAAGTAAAAACTACACTGAGATACCACCTCACACCAGTCAGAATGGGTCAAATTAACAACTCAGGCAACAACAGATGTAGGTGAGGATGTGGAGAAACAGGAACCCTCTTGCACTGTTGGTTGGAATGAAAACTGGTGCAGCCTCTCTGGAAAATAGTATGGAGGTTCCTCAAAAAATTAAAAATAGGATACCCTATGACCCAGAAACAGCACTAACTAGGAATTTATCCAAAGGATATAGGAGTGCTGATTCATAGGGGCACATGGACCCCAATGTTTACAGAAACACTATCAAAAATAGTCAAATTATGGAAAAAGCCCAAATATCCATCATATGATGAATGGATAAAGAAGTGGTGTGTGTGTGTGTGTGTGACACACACACACACAATGCAATACTACTCAGCAATGAAAAAGAATGAAATCTTGCCATTTGCAACAACATGGATGGAACTGGAAGGTGTTATGCTAAGTGAAGTAAGTCAGTCAGAAAAAGACAGATATCATATGTTTTCACTCATATGTGGAATTTGAGAAACTTAACAGAAGACCATAGGGGAAGGGAAGGAAATAGAAGTTAAAAACAGAGATGGAGGCAAACCATAAGAGACTCTTAAATACAGAGAATTGAGAGTTTAAGGGCATCAGGAATTGGGGGGGTGGGGAAAATGAGAGATGGGCATTGAAGAAGGCATTTATTGGGATGAGTATTGGGTGTTGTATGTTAGTGATGAATCAAGGGAATCTACTCCAAAAGCCAAGGCTATACTGTATACATTGGATGTTACCTAATGTGGCAATAAGTTATTAAAAAAAAATGTTAATACTAAAAGCTTATACTTTAAGGGCACTAATTATCTCAGATTTTCATGAATTTTATTTATTGATAAACTTAAGCTTTTTTCACTATGTTCTTTATTTGCTCAATGGTGAGCCCTAATTTGGTACACAGAGTATCACATATCATATTTGTAGGTTCCTTGAAAATCATCTAGTTGAGCAATCTAATTCTATTTGGTACAAATTCATCCAGAGTAGCTTAAGATCATACAGTTAATTGAAGGCGGAGTGGAAATGAGGATGAAATTTTCTAGTCTATTTCTTTTCATTAATTGTTGATAAAGATATTTAAGCACAGGGTAGGTGATCAATTATTTATATTAAAAATATTAAGGACCTAATATATGTTAGGCATTTGAAACACAATAATTTATAAGACAGGTATAATCCTTCATTTCACTTTTTAAAAAATAATATAAAGACATTAAAATTTCTCCTGCAATTAGAATCTACTGCATTGTCTTTAGCAGGGATTTTAAAGGATCATGTTGGATATTAGTATGATTGCTTTAGCTACCATGTGGACAATGTACTAGAAGACCAAGAGTAGAATAAGAGAAATAAGCAAGAGAGCAGAGTGGGGTAAACATGTAAAGTGACTGATTAGTTTCATGACAAAACCAATTATGATAAAGAGAATAATATTCCAAGTGTCTTATTGGAGAACTTGGTTGAGGGAAGCAGCCTTGAGAAAAGGGAGGAAATGAACTATAATCCTGCTAAAATAGGTGTCTCAACTATTCTCAAAGGGAATTCTGAAGTTGAAAATGGCTTATCAGAGAAATTTCAAGGTTGAAGCAAGAATGTTGTGCCTTTGTATCACACATTGACCAAACATAAAATATGGGGTGTGCCTGGGGATGAATTTAACATTGGATGAGATTGCACCCCTTAACTGAGTGCAATTGCTAGAGAGATCACATGGGAGGTGGCATCAAGCAAAACTTCTAGAAGCTAGGGAATAGTGATTAATTTCTGAGGACGAGACTCGGATGGTGCCCAGATGTCACTTGAGTGGGAAAGGAGAAGAAAGGAAGATACTCACAAAGTTGGGACCTTGGGTTTTCTTGGATGTACAAAATGAATGGGAAGGAGAAGTCAAGGATGACCTCTCATTTTCTAACTTACACACCTCTGTTGATGACATTGACATTCACTGTGAGGGAAGAATAGTAATTTCATCTGCGGTATCACAGATCAAAATGGAGATATTTGAGTATTTCTATGTTTATTTTTTTTAATTTTGAAAGAGACAGAGAGAGTGTGAGCGGAGGAGGGGCAGAGGGAAAGGGAGATAGAGAATTCCCAGCCAGCTCCACATGGTCAGTGCTCAGAGGCCAACATGGGGCTGGAAACCCACAAAACCATGAGATCATGACCTGAGCTGAAAACAAGAGTTGGATGCTTAACTGAGATATTCAGGCAACCTGATATAAGTTTAGATTGAAACAGAATATGGAACCATCAGAATACAAATAGCCAGAGAAGCCAAGGTGGAACAGGTGATTCCAATGAGTGTAAAGAGTAAAGAAAAAAAATAAGGAGTTAGAATTAATAATAATAATAATAATAATAATAATAAACAACAAACATGAGCACACCAATAATAAATTCCTTTAAAAAAGAATGAGTGGGAAATAAAGTTGGGAAAGATCCTAGGGATTTCAAGAAAGAGAACATATTCAGGTATGTTAAATTCTTTCCAGAGTTTAAGATAATGATTATGCCAATTGGAATTCCACAATAGAACTATTATTTGTGACCACAGGTTGGAATAATGAGATGATAAATACAAATACGAAATGATTAATGGGGACCACAAGTATTAATGGGGACCATTCAAGTATTTTCACTAGGAAGGGGACTGAAAAACAAGGAAGGGGCTGATTGAAATATGATACCCAGGGAGGTTTCATTATTAATTTTTTAAAAGAGAATTTAAAGATACCTGGGAGACTGAGGTATAACCAAGGAAGCAAAGTTTCTGATTAGTTTGAAGTGGGGTGCAATACATGGGAGAATGGGTAGATTTGGGAGAGAGGGGGAGGGTGATTTTTTTTTCATTTTGTTAAATGAATAAAATTTTTTATTATATAAAATTTATTATCGACCTCAATAGAGGTCAATTCATAGGTAATACATTGGTACAAGTAATGGGCCATAGAATCTAAAATTGGTATAGAAGCCAGATGAAGTCTGGGAACTTACAAAAAAAGACACAAAGTCTCTAATGCAGTCGTTCTACCCCTCTACCCTACATGTAGGGGTGTTGGTATCTTTTTCCAAAACCAACTTTTTGCAGGATTTTTTCCCCCTTGGGAGAGAGAAGGAACATCTGTGCATATGTGTACGTGGGACAGGGGCAGAGAGAGAGGGAAGGAGAATCTCAAGCAGGATCCTTGTTCACTACTAAGCCCCATGTAGGGTTCAATCTCATGACCCTGAGATCATGACCTTAGCTGAAATCAAGAGTCAGATACTTAACCATCTGAGCCACCCAGGTACCCCTAAGATGCTCAATTTAAAACTACTGACTTTGGAAAACCATCCAAACCCATAATTGTCAAATACAAGGTAAGGAGCCAATAATGGATAGTGCATATGTCCTTATTTGCCTCATTCCTCCATACCTTTCCTCGTTCACTGCCTGCAGTTTAACATGCCCAACCATAACTCTGTACATCAGTGGCATCTGAATTAAATCCCTGTGCCATCCATTAACTTGCTATAAAAAAAAAAAAAAAAAAAAAAAAAAAAAAAAAGATTAATACAAACCCCATACACTGTAGGTGTCATCACTTTCTTCTACATAATTTTCTATGCTTCAGAATTGAAGATACTCAATTTACTAGTTCTAGGATTTCATATAAATTACTTACATGTCCTGAGTTTCTGGCTTTTCATTTAATTTTTTTTAAATTTTCCTTTAGTTTTAAGAGGCAGAGAGAGACAGAGCGTGAGTGGGGGAGGGGCAGAGAAAGAGGGAGACACAGAATCAAAGCAGGCTCCAGGCTCTGAGCCATCAGCACAGAGCCTGATGCGGGCCCAAATTCACCAACCATGAGATCATGACCTGAGCTGAAGTCGGGCCGCCCAGGCACCCCATCTGGGTTTTCATTTTAAAGTTAGGACAATAATGCCTTTTTATATAAGCCTATTTTAGAATTCAATTAAATAGTACATGGGGAAATGCTAGTAGTACACTTTCGGTTACAATAAAGTTAACTGAAACTACCTTAGCCAAAAGGGATGAATCAATGATATTAACAGTGTGTCTTGCGTAATTCAGGGATAGGAAGACTTCAAAAATGCATTGAATCAGTGATTGAAAACACAGGAGCAGTACTTTATCACTTGTGTATGGCCCCCTGTCTATATATATATTTTTATTCCATTCCTATTTTATGCACAATTCCCACATGGTAGGAAGGAACAGGAAATAATTCCATAACTTTGTCTTTTATCCTTCAGCAATTGGAGAAAAAGAATCCAGTTCCACTTTTATTCAGTGACATGTATGTTGATTGGAAGGGGTAACAGTTTGGGTCAGGGAAACATCTGATCAGGCTATAGGTTCTTAGAATTCAAAATGGCTACTTTCCTATTGATACCCATATAGATGGTGATAGGAATAAGTGTGGTGTGGGAAATAGGAGATATTTTCCACAAAACTAGGGTTTAAAATATAAGCAAGGGGTGCCTGGGTGGCTTAGTAGGTGAAGCATCCAACTTCAGCTCACATTATGATCTCACAGTTTGTGGGTTCGAGCCCCACATCTGGCTCTGTTCTGAGAGCTCAGAGTCTGGAACCTGCTTTGGATTCTGTGTCTCCTTCTCTCTTGGTCCCTCTCCCACACGTTTACACATGCTCTCTCTATCTCTGTCTCTCAAAAATAAACATTAATTTTTTTTAAATAAAAAATATATAAACAAGATATCTAACACAAACTCTAAAGAACATATCAATTCCTAGCATACTAGGTCACTGACTTACTAACTTGCAGGAGAGAGAAAAAATTTTCCAATTGTTTGGTACAAAACCAAGTATAATGCAAAAGATACAAATAAGATTTGCTAAGGGAATAATTTGCAAACCATTTCTACACCCATGGTCTCAACTCAACATATTGTTTCTGGAACAATCTAAAATCTTTCCCAGGTCATGGGCTCTAAATGTATTTTTCCTTAACCCGGAGAGCTTTTTCCGTAGACCTTAGCATAGCTCCCTGTCTCCCTTTACTCAATTTCTGTTCCAATATCACTTCTTCAAACCACCTCCTTTTTCTTCAAACATTCTTCATATTCCTTACATTTAAATTTTATTTGCTGTTTTGTTTATAAATCACCCTCCATTGGAATTATAGAGTGGTTCCCCTGTCTTTCTAGTTCAATTTTTCCTTATCTACAAAGGTGTCTGGTGCATGAAGGGAATCCAACAATTTTATTGAATAAATGTGAAGTGAGTAAACAAGTAAATCTCAGTTTCAAAGAAACATGATAAACTGCAGCAGGAACTTCATTTTGCAAAAGGATTACCCAAGACTCAGAGATGTTTCTCTAATATCACACAGGTAATAAGTCATAGTGTGAAGACTTGAATAAAATCACATCCTGATTCACATTTAACACTATAACCATATGTTATAGGACTCATGTACCACCAGAACTCTAGAAGGAAACAGAAAGGCAGAGTGGTTAAAATAGGGCCTTTATACTTGAAGAAACCTGGGTGTAAATGGTATCTCCACTTCTTGTGACCATTAGTTACCTAATTTAAGTCTCACTGTGCCCTCTGTAAAATAATTCAAAAATTCACCTTATGAAGTTTTCATTAGTGCTAAATGCTCAAATGGATGTCAAGTGATTAGCTTTGAGTGGGGACCATGGCCCAAACTGGTAAAAGTTACCTATTATTGTTATCCTATTGTACACATAAGAGAAGTCACAGCTGTCTTCTTACTCATATCTCCACAACTTCTAACAGACCATGAGTAATATGGAAGCCAAGATTTTGAGAGACCTAGCTTTTGGGGGCACATACAGAGGCCAGACAATGTCCCTTCAAAAGAGGAGAAAATTGCAAAACCAGCCCCCAAAATGAAATATGACAATATCTATCTCTACATATCTATATATATACAGATATATATAGATATATTTCCACCTATCGCACTGGGTACAATTAAAGACAGGGCCACAGTAGCCTATATAGGGATTCTGTGAAAACGAGGAGGCTTTTCCTCTGTGTTAACAATTAGAAAATGTGTTCCCACTGGGAAGAAGACCTTGGGTAAACATTAAACATCCTGGGAAGCAAGATAAAATGGGCAAAGTGTAGGACAAATGGTTATTTAAGTTTTAGCTCCTTCTAACCTCTACCTAGCCCCATCTCAACCCCAACTACACCAGCTTCCCACAAACATCACAGCAGCTATGCTGATGGGAACAAAAATGTAAATATTCTGAGTAGTGCATTCATTTCAGAGAGGCACAAGAAATATTATCATAGTTTTCCTCTATTGAATGAGTTTTTGTAGAAATAGCTACTGTGAATGGTGTGGAAACATAGACCAAAAATGGGCTGATTCACTACAAACGAGTCAAGATTCCAGGCCTATAAAATAGGCAAGAATTGCCCCACCCAATCAAAGACAAAATAAAAACCAAAACAAACAAAAGTGGATAAATGCTAAAGAAAACTATGAGAAAGCAAAGGTTCAGACTTAGAAGAAAATATAATTCAAGAAACAATTTCTCACAAGTGTTTATGTAAAGGCAAATGCACATTAAAAAAGAGATTTAATGGCCTCCTGAGAATAAGAGACCTCCCCTCTTTCTCAGAGCATTTACTTTAGAAAACATGTAAGTTTCTTTCTGTCTTTGCAATGTATGTAAATATTTTAAGTCAGTGAATCCGACTTTTTCAAAATAAGCCCCTTACCCAGGTTTAAGAGGAAGGAATAACTTTCTCAAGTATCTGTAACTGTCTTCTCTGTAATGTAACCATCACAGAAAATAGCATCCCCTTTTTCTCAATTCCTGTAGGAAGATAGGAGCCTAAAGTCAGCAGATGCCTCACCCTAAGTTGCAAAACTATCCCCTATCATAAATATAGGACAAGTTTATTTTTCCTTTGGACAAAGCCAATTAGCAAACAGATGGCTGTCTCAATTACAGGTGAACTATGTGTGACAAATGAGGTCTCTTGAGGATTAGCTATTTTTTGTCTTGTGATGAGGTATGTAACAGATTGTATCTGCTTGGCTAACTGCAAAGGTAAGATTTGTTCTGTCTTTGCAACCTCTTAGGATATTGCCTATGAAGCTCATCACATTCTGGTTTAATGCTTATTAATAATAAAATTGTGGGAAAGTGGGTGATGGGCATTGAGGAGGGCACCTGTTGGGATGAGCACTGGATATTGTATGGAAACCAATTTAACAGTAAATTTCATATTTTAAAAAAAATTGTGTTTTGTTGTATTGTTGTTTTCTTTTGTACTGTTTAGGAGAAGTTTTGTGCCAGGAGAAGACTTTTTTTTTTTTATCCCCCCATTAGATCTCAACACCTACCACTATAGACAGACCAACAAAGACCTTCAATTTAATGAAAAAGGACTTTTTTTTTAATATATGAAATTTATTGTCAAATTGGTTTCCATACAACATCCAGTGCTCATCCCAAAAGGTGCCCTCCTCAATACCCATCCCCCACCCTCCCCTCCCTCCCACCCCCCATCAACCCTCAGTTTGTTCTCAGTTTTTAAGAGTCTCTTATGCTTTGGTTCTCTCCCACTCTAACCTATTTTTTTTTCCTTCCCCTCCTCCATGGGTTTCTGTTAAGTTTCTCAGGATCCACATAAGAGTGAAAACATATGGTATCTGTCTTTCTCTGTATGGCTTATTTCACTTAGCATCACACTCTCCAGTTCCATCCACGTTGCTACAAAGGGCCATATTTCGTTCTTTCTCATTGCCATGTAGTACTCCATTGTGTATATAAACCACAATTTCTTTATCCATTCATCAGTTGATGGACATTTAGGCTCTTTCCATAATTTGGCTATTGTTGAGAGTGCTGCTATAAACATTGGGGTACAAGTGCCCCTATGCATCAGTACCCCTGTATCCCTTGGGTAAATTCCTAGCAGTGCTATTGCTGGGTCATAGGGTAGGTCTATTTTTAATTTTCTGAGGAACCTCCACACTGCTTAATGAAAAAGGACTTTAGAAGCCAGAGGAAAGGACAACACAAGGAGATAAACAGAAACAGTACAAACTTAAGTCCCACACTAGAATTGATCAGTGAGTTAGAAAAAGGCATATAGATTTACTTCTTAAAAAACAGCATAGAATTAAAAATAAAGTATGCAAATAGAAAATATGAAATTAGAGAGTAATAAAAAAATTATCTCAAATAAGAAAATTTGGTGTCAGATATAAAAAAGTTGAAGAAGCAGACTGTAAAAGAAATATTAAAACATTTTAAAGCCTGGATATTGAAGAGATTTAGTATACCATAAAAATTTGATGTTACAGAATTTAATCCTAACTCAATTAAGCTACTGAACTGCACTAACAACCACCCAAGTTTCTGTTATGCATGCAGAAAAGGAAAGTTTTCTACAGACTTACATTAAATAAGGTTTCTCAAACTTCCCTACATCAAAATTCAATGCCAAAAATTAAAAAAAAAGTATCTACAATGTCCTGAAAATTTTGACAACAGCACCATGGATACCCAATAGGCTCAAATATGAATGGTCTCGGTGAATAAAATGCCCACAAACTCATTTCAGAAAAAACAAAAACAAAATACTACAAAATTGTCATTTGTCAATCCAAAAAAAAAAAGAACTCCGGAATAGAGAAATGGATTTTAAAAAAGAAATGAAAGGTGAGAAGCGAATCCATTCAAATTTAGATTCAAGATTAAACTGCAAGTTACAGAACAAAATATTAAAAAATGTTACTGTAAAAATATTAGCATAATTAGCAAAAATCAGGAGGTACAAGGAAATGATTATAAGAGCTAATGAGAAAAGCCTGACATTTTTATTGTGCAAAGCAGGAAATCAATGAAAATTATCTTAAAACATGAGGTTAAAGCAACACATAATTGTTCTATCCTTTTAATAACTTTTTCTTAATCTTGAACGAATATATAACAAAATGGTACATCTTGTGATGAGGAAACATGCATATGAAATTCAGTAATTGCTCCACTGTCTTCTTTTTATGGTTTCTGTGAACTTGCATTTAATGCATTTAATTACATTTTTTTTGTATAAAATGTTATCTCAGATCTTTTTGATTATGTATCTATCTATACACTTAGACATTTACAGATTTGCCTGAAATCATGCTTACCTAATATAGGGATTAGTTTTAATTTGTAATTTCACTTTGATATTTTTCATCATTATTTGAAATCTTTATAATGAGCATGGAATTTTTAACTAAAAAAGTAAACAAATAGATGAGATGTTACATTGGCTAATTCTTGGAGTTGACATATGGGTTATTATTTTCTTTGAGTTATTTTTATGTATCATAACAATCTAATTCACCTTTATGTCTTTATCCACTCAATTCTAGCATCTCCTCAGTGGTATTCATCATTTTGATCATCATCCTTCCAGGTTCATTTCTATACATATAGATGCATGTATTTATGTATACAGTATTACTTAAGAGTTTAGTAGATGGTTTCAGATTGCTCATATTTTTCCATAACTTTCCATTTTTACTTATTATTAATCTTTTTCATAGCTCAACTTCATGCTTTTAACAGTTGTACAATATTTTATCTTATTGATATACCATCACTTGGCTATTCTTTTATTTTGGGTAATTTTAGTCATCTCCTGTTTCCTCTTATAAGGAATGCTACAAATTAGCAAAACTGTAAATATTTTCCTGGAAAATTTTTTAGATTTTAAAGTATGATGAACTGGCCATTTCAAGCTCCTCTAATCCTCCCCCTACATGTGCACACTGAAGATGCAGTGGGACAGAGAATGTCATGATCAGTAAGAACTAATTCAAAGAGAGTGACATCACCAAGATGGAGATATAGGTCAGTGTTGACTTTGGTCCTCCTCACAAGAACATTTAGTCAAAACAACACGTAGAAAAATCCTAGAACATGGGGATGAAGCTGATGCATATCCTGCACCAGAGTCCAAGACAAATTGCCTAGATGTTTATGATAAGTATCTATACAATGGCCACATTTCCTCTCCCCCAAGCCCGTACAGAACCATGTGGAGGGGACTGAGCTTCATTTCCCCAGTGGGAAAATACCCAGGAGGGGAAGCTCCCAATTAGCAGTGTGGGTGGCTTTATGAAAGCCCTCACTCTGACCTCACCCCAAAGGGACCTCAGGGGAAAGTATAGGGCTCAACCACTGGAAATCTGACTGTAAAGGACAAGGGGGAAAGACCTGCAATAACTAGCACACAGGTCTTCCTAGATCAAATTTATGCATGTAATGCCTAAGCAGTAATCACAACCAGTGGCTTTCCTCAATGAAGAACCAAGTCATGATGCACTCTTCCCAGACAACTCATAGGGGTCTAAATCTGCCTGGTATCAATCATCAAATGAGGAATTTTACTGTCCCTAAAGCCTAGTTTGTCCATACCCATGTAAGTAGTTGAGTCATGGCCCACCTACTGTGGAGTGTCACCTGCTACAATCTGGAAGCTATATTAAACCAGCGGCATTGGAAATAAGAGAAGGGCAGGCAAACCAGTGAACCTACTCAGCCATGGAATTTAGGGTGCAGGTTAGCCTGAGTTAAGACAACAAACCAAACTTTATGAGCTTTCGAGTCACTTCTCCCAATTTTCCCCAAGCAGATAGACTAATTGGTAGCCCCAATCATTGTTGAATATAGCCTCCAGCCTGCTTGAACAGGGAACCTAACCAGAGCACATGGAAAGCAGCATGCCCATCCAACAGCCATGCATACAGTGGCACTTGAACAGAGAATAGCCCATGGCTTTCCCCGTCGGCAGAGCAACACTGTTGGACTCACCTGACCAGGAAATTCCGTGTACACACTTGCCTAATTCAGGTCCCTAAACAATAAGCTGTATAAGCCCTGGCTCCTGTCCTGATGCCATGCCAGGTCAGAGAAACTAATTCATAGCTCCATAGATTACTGATTGGGATACCAAGTCCTGACTATTAGTAAGGCTGGCCAGAGAATCCAGTCAATTATGAAGCCTCATTTGGCTAAGGAGCCAAGCCAGCACCACTGCCATGCCTGACCTCAGAACTCTGTTGTATCACCTCCAAGTAGACAATTGTAGGCCCTATACACCCAAGGACTTCATCAGCAAACACAACCAGAAACCCAAAGTGAGAAGACTGGTGAAGATCTACCTCTTCCAAAGCCAAGTCTGGAAAAGCAACCCAATTACTCAAATGCACAGATACAATGTAAGGAATCAAAGATTTCACACATATATATATGGCAATAAATGAAATTAATAATGATCTTGAAGTGGAGATCTACAACTGTCAAAGAATTCAGAATAACCCTCTTGATGAACTACGAGAACACAGACAACTATACTAAATTAAGAAAATGATGCATTAACAAAACAAGTTAGTCAAAGCAATAGAAACCATCCAAAACAAAAACAAAACAAAAATAAACAACCACAAAAAAACCCCACAACATTCTAAAGTTGAAAAATGTGATGATTGAAGAATTCAGTAGTTTCAAAAGTAGACTCGACTCTGCAAAAAAGAGAATCAGCAACCTGGAGGAGAGGATATTAGAAATCATCCAGTTAGAGGAACAAAAAGAGAAGAATGTAAGAGTGAAGCAAGCCAACTAGACTTATAGGACACAATAAAAACAAACTTTCATATGGTGATAATTCCAGAAAAAGACAGGGACAGAAAGTAGATATAAAGCAGTGACAGCTGACAACTTCCTGAACCAGGAGAGAGAAATGAACATCCCGATCCATGAGGCCCCAAAGACCCCAAGTAGGGTGAATCTGAATAGGGCTGCGCTAAGACACATTATAATTAAATTGTTAAAAAATAAAGTCCAAGAACCTTAAAAACTTCAAAAGAGAGAAACTATATACAGGGAACCCCCATAAAACTAGTGGCAAATTTCTCAAAAGACACATTTCATGCCAGCAGAGAATGTAAGGACATTTTCAAAATACTGAAAGAAAGAAAAAATAAATCATGGGTAAGAATCCTCTAACAGTGAAGCTGTCCCTCACAAATGGAGAGAGAAAATCTCAAAAAAAATGTTGAAGGAATACATTATCACTAGACCTGCCTTACAAGAAATGTCAAAGATAGTTCTTTGAGTAGAAGTAAAAGAATGCAGGGGCACCTAAGTGTCTCAGTCAATTAAATGTCTGACTTCTGCTCAGATCATGATCTCACGGTCCGTGAGTTCGAGCCCCCCATGGGACTCTGTGCTGACACCTCAGAGCCTGGAGGCTGCTTCAGATTCTGTGTCTCCTCTTTCTCGGCCCCTCCCCTTCCCTCTCTCTCTCAAAAATAAATAAACGTTAAAAAAAAAGAAGTAAAAGAATCCTAAGTATCATGAAAACACAAAAAGGTAGTGTAAAATGTCTTGTTATTAGTAAATATATAGTCATAGTTTGATTCTGTAATTTGGTAACAGTTATGCATAACTAAAACTCTAATTAAACTCAAGAATTTTTTTTAAGAATGCAGTAAAAAAACACATAACCACAAAACTTATTAGTTATACAATACAAAAAAAACATGAACTATAACAGTAAAACCTAAAATGTGAGGAGGAGGGGAAATAAAAGTATAAAGCTTAGGAATTCTATTTATCAGCTTAAAATAGAGTATTGTAATTTAAAGCTATTTTATATAAGCTTCATGGTAACAACAAAGGAAATGCCTTTAGCAACTATGCAAAAGAACATGATAAAGATGTCAAGGCATACTAATACCAGAAACATCAAAATATGGGGGAATAAAAAAGAAAAAAAAATGTAGAATAAGATACAAAGAATTGATCTACAAAATAACTGGAAACAACTAACAATAGTAAATAGTAAATCCTTACCTACTAACAATGACTTCAAATGTAATCCATTTAAATTTTCCCAAAGACAAAAAAAAACCAAAAAAACAAAAAAAACAAAAAAACCCAAAAACCGAATGAATTTTAAACAACAACAACAGCAAAAAACAAAATCCAATAATCTGTTACTTACATTGACTGATACTGATGGGACCATAGTCACCTCAAGAAAATGGAAAACAGAAGGGTTAGCTATACTTATACAAATGTCAATGAAAAATGGTAAAAACAAATGAAAAGGTCATTATATAATGATAAAGGAATCAATCCATCAAGAAGATATAATAATTGCAACTATTTATATGCCCAACATTACAGCACCTAAATATGTAAACTGAAAAGAATTAAAAGGAAAAATAAACAGGAATGTAACAACACAATAGTAGATGAGGATTTTAGTACCCAATTTACATCAATGAATAGATCACCTAGAGAGATAATCAATTGGAAATGTATTTGAACAACACTATAGACCAAATAGACCAAATATATATAGAACTTTCGATCCAATGACAGTAGATTACGCACTCTTCTCAAGTATGCATGGAACATTTTCTAGGATAAACCATGTTAGGCCTCAAAACAGGGCTTAGGGAATTCAAGAATGAAATCATATCCATGATTTTCTCTGACTACAATGGCATGACCAAAGGAAAAAATGGAACCTAAATCTGCAATGTTGTACCCAAGAGAGGAAACATTACAACCAATACCACCAAGATACAACAGATAAGAAGCTATTATGAACAACTAAATGTCACCAAACTGAAAGATCTAGAATAAGTGAAAAAAATTCTTGGAATCATTCAACTTACCAAGACTAAATAGGGCAGAAATATATCGTCTGAATAGACCAATTAAGGAGATTGAATCAATCATTAAAAATCTCCCAATGAAGCCAAACTGTGGACTGGATGGTTTTACTGGCAAATTTTTACCAAACGTTAAAAGAATTAATACCAATCCCCCTTAAACTCTTCCAAAATTATTGAAGAGGTAGGAACACTTTCAAACACATTTTATGAGGCCAATAATTATCCTGATATTTACATCAGAAAGGGACAATACTAGAAAACTAAAGCCCAATATTCCTATGAATATAGATGCACAATTCTCAATATTACCAGATTGAATTTGGCCACACATTAAAAGGATTATTTGCCATAATCAAGTGAGATTTATTGCTGGGATGCAAGAATGGTTCCAAGTCAATGTGAGACATTACATTAGTAGAATGAAAGAAAAGAATCATACTGTAATCTCAATAGATGAAGAAAAAAAATCTGATAAAGTTCACCATTTATTTATGATTCATAACTATTAGACAAAAAAACCACACCTCAACATAATTAAGGCCATATATCACAATCCCTCAGGCTTATATCCTACTCAACTGTGAAGCTGAAAATTTTTCCTCTAAGATCAGTAACAGCACAAAGGTGCTCATTCTTATCATTCCTATACAATAAACCAGTAGAAGTCCTAGACAGATCATTTCAGGCAAGAAAAAGGAAAAGACACCAGAATTGGAAAGGAAAAAATAAAATTGTTTCCCACTTGCAAATGACATGA
Organism: Panthera uncia; assembly: GCF_023721935.1. NCBI lineage: Eukaryota > Metazoa > Chordata > Mammalia > Carnivora > Felidae > Panthera > Panthera uncia. The sequence goes on along the minus strand of NC_064818.1, from coordinate 63,877,347 downwards.
TCGTATATAGAAAACCCTAAGACTGATAGATATAATCAACAAATTCAGTAAAGTTGCACAACACAAAGCTTACAAAAATTGGTGTTCCTATCATTAATAGTGAATTTTTCTGAAAAAAGAAATTAATCTTATTTACAATAGCATCAAGAAACAATAAAATTCTTAGGAATATATTTAACCAGGGAGGTAAAAGATCTCTACTCTGAAAACTGCAACATTGATGAAATAAATTCAAGAAGACACAAATGAAAAGGTATAAATTTATCAAAAAAAAAAAAAAAAAAGAAAAGAAAAGGTATCCTATGTTCATAGATTAGAAAAAGTCTTATTAAGATGTCAATACTTCAAAATACCATTTATAGTTTCAATGTAATCTCTACTAAGATTTCATTTTTTTTTTTTAACCACGGTAATATTTACATGAAACCAAAAAGGGCCCCAAGTAGCCAAAGAAATCTTGAGAAGGAACAAAGCAGGAGGCATCACACTTTTGGATTTCAAGCTCTACTATGAAGCTATAGTAAGATAGTATGATAGTAATAAAAATACATAGACCAATGAAACAGGCTCTAGGGCCCAGATATAAATTCAATGCTATATGGGCTATTAATATTTGGCAGGGGAGACAAGAATACTCAATAGAGAAAAAAAGTAATTTCATAAATAGTACTGGAATAATTGGATATTAACTTGTAAAGTAATGAACCTGGACTCCTAGATTATACTCTTCACAAAAAAATCAATTCAAAATGATTAACTATTTAAATGTAAAATCTGAAACCATTAAATTCCTAGAACAAAGGAATAAAGCTCCTTGATATGAGTCTTGGTAACAATATTTTGGTTATTATGTCTAAAACACAACCAAAAATATAAAAAACAAATAAGTAGAACTACAGCAAACTATAAAGCTTCTGTACAGCAAAAAAAAAAAAAAAATAATAATAAATAAATAAATAAATACCTATGAATGGGAAAATATTTGCACATATAAAGGATTATTATAAAAATACTTAAAGAATTCCTGCAATTTAGTATAAAACACACACACACACACACACACACACACACACACACACACACAGACCTCAATTAAAACACAGGCAAAGAACTTGAATAGAAATTTCTCCAAAGAATATATATGAAAATATATGAAAAGACAGTCTACAAAGAAAAATATTTCTCCACAAGTACATGAAAAATGTTTAATATCACTAGTCATGAGGGAAATACAAATTAAAGCCACAATAAGCTATCACTTCATGCCTGTTAGAACTTCCATAATCAAAAAGACAAAGGGTGCCTAGGTGGCTCAGTCGGTTAAGCCTCCGACTTCAGCTCAGGTCATGATCTCACGGTCCGTGAGTTCGAGTCCCACATAGGGCTCTGTGCTGACAGTTCAGAGCCTGGAGCCTGCTTAAGATTCTGTGTCTCCCTCTCTCTCTGCCCTTCCCCTGCTCATGCTCTGTCTCTTTCTGTCTCAAAATAAATTAAAAAAACATTAAAAAATTAAAAACAAAACAAAAAAACAAAAACCCAAAAAGACAAGAGAAATTCTGGCTTGAATGTGGATGAAAGGGAATTCTGTGCACTGATATAAATTGAGCACTGTGTAAATTAGTAAAGACTATGGAAACAGTTTGGAAAATCCTTGAAAAGTTAAAAATAAAAATACCATATGATTCAGTAATTCTACTTATGGGACTATATCTAAATGAAATGAAAACACTAACTCAAAAAGGATATCTGTGCCCCCATGTTAATAGCAGCATTATTTACAATAGCCAAGACATGGAAATTATCTAAGTGTTCACTGATGGATACATGAATGAAAAAGTTGTGGTGGGCATGCGTGCGCACACACACACACACACGATTATTTAGCCAAAAAATGAGGAAATCCCACTGTTTTTAAGAACATGAATGGACTGTGAAGGCATTATGTGATGTGAAATGTATCAGACTTATAAGTGAAATCATTTAATATTTGTCTTCATACGTAGAATGTAAAAAAACGAACTCTTAGAAAAAGATCAGAACTGTGATTAGCAGAGGCAGATGGAGAGGAAGAATTGAAGGAAAATGGTGGACAACTTTCAGTGATGAAATAAATAAGTATTAGGAATCTAGTGCACAACATCATAACTATAGCTGACACTGCTGTGTGATCCATTGGAATATGAGAGTTAATCCTTAGAATTCTCATCACAAGGTGAATGGTTTTTCTTTCCTTCTCTTTATGTATCTAAAGATGACGGAACATTAGCAGGATATGTTGTAATTATTTCACAATAAATGTAAATCAAACAATCATGCTATATGCCTTAAGTTTCTACAGTGATAAATGTTAATTATTTCACAATAAAACTGGGGGAAAAAAGCACTAATTCAACTCCTTTGAGTTCTAAATGCAACAATCACCATAGTACCTAAGCATAAATATATTTATTATGTATTTCAAAATGATTTTGGATAGAGGCCCTTCCAAGGAGAATAAAAGTTAAAGCACTGAAGAAGAAAATTTTAGTTCCATAGAAGACACTGGAATGGTTGAAGACAAGCAACGTATTAGAAATCTGATTTGTTAATTTTTCAAGGAAAAAATCTCAAACATATTCAAACTGTAGAAAAAAAATAATGGACTTTGATCTACTGTGGGATCATAGTATGGGATTTTTAAAGGGAATTCCTCTCCCAACCAGGAAGTCACATCTAAGCTAATTTAACTGATGAAAGTCCCAGAATGCTTGGAAAGCCTCACAAAAAGTTTATTTGCTCCAGGCAAAGTGGAGCCACCACTTTGAAATATCTTCAGACGAGACATCCAGTCACTGTCCACTCTCTAGTCAGAAGGTCAATTTCATGCCCTTTTCAACACAGTAACTTCCTGTGTTTTTTGTTGCAGAAGGCTCTACCACTCTAGCTGCTCATTTCACCTTCCTTTGTTTCCCCTGTGGTTTCTATAGGAGGTTTCTACTTGGGACTTGTGAGAGCATATCAAGAAATACAATGCCTGTATTTTTTATAAATGAATGTTTTTTTTCGTTGGGTCCAGTGTCATTGGAAAAGTGAGTATTTTTTATTTAGATCAGGAAAGTAAGAAAAGTACCAAGTGGCTTACTTAGGAAGCCACACTGAAAGCCTCTCAATGAGAGGCTATTACCGGAGCCTTACATCCATTTCTAGGGGGGAAAAAAAGTTAAAAATCACAATTCATGACCCAAAGTTATTTGTAATTTGGCTAACATCACATAAATCAATCTAAAAATTTAAAATTTATCAACATGTGCAGAAGTGAGAGGTGGTTTAAGGCTCAGGTAACTAGAGCAGATGTTTATGTGCATATCCTGATTGAGCCAAGATGGGCTCCACACATAGAATATTTCTTCTTGTACATGAGAATTTTACTTGGGCTCTTATTCTTCCTTCACTTGTCTTCATGTATCCAAGTTCTTCATATTTCTCAAGGCTCAATTCCTTACTAAACCCTTCTCCAATTAGTCTAAACAAGGATGATGTACAATAATTGCAGTTTTTGTTTACATGCTGCTTTTTATATATACAAATCTCACAAATTTTTAAAGTATATAATTTTCCTTTATAGAAATAATTATTTCAATTCTACATATATAGCAGGGGTAAAGGAATAAAACAGTGCCCAGTGATTCGTCTGATCAAAATGGTGTATCAAATATCTTGCCTGTGATGGTCTCTAAGTATGTCAAGTGCAAGGGACTGTGGAAAACTAAGGCAGTGGCCTAGTAGTTCTCTTCTCTACATGGTTGAGAAGCCTGTCCATTTTCTGAAATAGTCACTAGGCTAATCCCTTTCATTTCCCTTACCATGTCAATTGCTCCGTGCCAGTTCAAATCACCAACACAAGAAAGATGTACAGAAGCCCAAATCTAGTGTTTTTTGTTTGTTTGTTTGTTTTGTTTTAGAATCCAGGCTTGGATAAGAGATCAGTTTTTCCCAGGCTTTGTATGTGCTTTCCCATTTCTCAGTATATGAAAATGTCAGCTTCCCTTTCATTTATACCATTTGATCTCTGCAGAAGATAGCCTCTCTTTACTTCTTCTGTCCATATCTTCTGTCCTTATTTTTAAAAATCTTGGTAAATTATATACTCTCATTGTTCTCTGCTTATCCTTTCCCCCTTTTCATATTTTCATATCCTTTACCTATTTTCATATTAATACCTTCTCCTCTGTGTTGTTTCCCTCTCCATAGGAAAAGTAGTATCCACACAAAATGTATCTTCAAACTATCCAAATAAAACCCACCGTATTAGTAAGGATATCCAGACAAGCACAGATGGTCTCCAGGACAGAGGATTAATTTCCCTCTTAATCATGGTCTCTTCCTGGGAGCTTGAGGGAAATGAAGGTCTGAGCCACCAGTTCTCGGTCCTAGATGTTACTTTCAAGGAACACATTCTAGGAAGACGGTTTAAGATTGAGGACAGGTATGGCTCCTAGTCCCCACCTCCATTGCTCTGCTGCCATTTCTCACCAACCAGACTCCCTTGGGACAGATGAAAGGCATCCAGTATCCTTTCTTGTGCACCAATATAGTCATACTCAAAGGAAGATACATCTAACTTGCATTACCCCTGCCTGTGCAATGAACCTCAGCCAAAATATTCAACTGTGTAATCTTCAAATGCCCTAGATGACATTGCACTGAGTATTATTTAAAATCTTACTTCAGGGAGAAGAAAGCTTAATAATTTATGTCTTCTTGGCTTTTTAAATTTTCTCCTTATTGCATTTTGGCAAGGCACACCAAGTATAAATTGAATAAAGTGAGACATCACACATTGAGTATTAATTACCACAATATTAAGAGAACCTGCAGTTTTGCCTTCTGAGCTGAACAATGGCCAACTGTGAGGAAATAGAATTTTAAAGATTGCTTGTTAATCTGCCTCTACTCAAGATGTGATTTATGTACATGTTTCCTAGCTTTTGTATTTTACCTGAATTCTATTAATAAGTCCAACTGAATGAGCAAAAACTGGACCTGGAGATGTTATATAGTTGAGGAGATGTTTCTAGGACAGAATCTGTTCAAGGGCTCAAAGGCAAAGTTATAGGACTTGAAGATATGGATTCCTTCAGGTACCAAAGAAGCCAGGGAGATACAGAGGTCACTCCTACTTGAAAGGCAAAAACACAATCCTGAAAGCACTGAGCTGAGAATTTTACACAAATTTACACCAAGTGGAGAAAAAGAGGACCCCAGGAGTCCCAAACCAGTGGGCATAGAACTGGGTATCTACATAGAACTGGGTATCTAATACATCTCACTGGGGTGAGATGTATTAGTCTTGTGGACCCTGGGATGGTCAGTACAAACCTAAGGAAAGCATATATTGTGTCTTGAGTGTCAATTTTTCTAGGAAAAAATATTTGAAGCCCATCATGCGTTCTTTGTACTGAGTGTACATCATTTGGAAGCAAATACCTGCCTCATGGAATCTCTCCATGACACTTAGATAGAGGACTTAATTGCAGAGAATAAGAATCACAGATATACCCATAACGAGAGTGCTCACGGCACACCCAGAGTGGTTGGTTAAAGGGAAAAAGTTAAACAATAGGAAAGACATAGGTTTCTACCCCACACTAACAACTAGACTTGGGTGCCGCCACTTTGCACGTAATCCATCATCACATTGAAATATCGAAAGGTTTTCCTCTTGAGAGTAGGCAACAACAACAAAAAATCTATTATTGCTTTTTTGTTTATTATACTTAGAGTATTAGCAAGTAAAACAAAAACTAATATCCTATGAAGTTGAAAAGAACTGAGTTATAATGTCTAGAAGTCTACTTATATAGGAAATCCTAACTAATATTCAGGCAGAGCATTAATATTAATTGGTCTATGTCATAAAGTCATAAGAATACATGGTTCATTCAATGGTCTATTATCAATTTTGTTCACATATACTATGTGTATATAACAATTACATACAGATAAAAGTTATCCTCGATTGGTATATTCAGTGCATCCCAGTTAAAATCTCAGCAGTTTATGGACATGTGTTAGTCATTATAGAAATTATTAGGCTAATTCTAAGTTCAAATGGAAATTCAAAGACCCAGTATTACCAAAGTAAATGTTAAAGAAAACTAGCAAATAGACAGTAATAAATACTTATTTCAAAGCTGTGGTCATAGGTCATGTTCCTAGTAAAGGACACATAGATACACAACCAAATATAATGAATCTAGAAAGCACCCAAACCTGTAAATGTATCTAGTATCACCACAATGTTAACTGTATTACACTGGGGAAAAGATGGTCTTCTCAATTAGATAGGTTAGGATTTTAAGAATTATATCTAGATCCTTACTTCACCTGCCTAAATATAAGTTCCAAATAGATGTCAGGTCTAAAATGTATGGAAAGTAATAAAAATATTTTTGAAGAAAAATTATGGACATCATTTTGATTGTAGAAGTAAATTTAACAGACAAAAACTACAAAACAAATTGATAAATTCAAATTTAGTATAACAAAAACTTACATTCTTCAAAAGATATTAATAAGAGTAGAAGGGTAACTAGACTAGCAGAACATGCTGACATTAATGTATCTGAAGAAGGTGTTTTACTTAGAATATCTGTGGAACATCTGCAAATCAGTAAGTCCTACAACCTAATAGAAAAACATACAAAGAGCTTTATCTCTTTATGAAAAAAGGACACCAAAATTACCATTAAGTTAGTGAAGAGATATTTTAGATATCATGGAAGTGTAGGTTAAAACATGAAAGGCTTACCTGAAAAGGCAAACAACTTTTGACTGTGAAACACTACTAAGACTGTGAATAAACTGGAACACTAAATATACACAATTGGTGAGTTAAATTGGCACACAACTCAAGATTATCAAATCAAGTTTAACAACAGCACATAGAAGGCCAGGTAAATCCACACTTAGGCATAAGCACATCAGAAATATCAAGGAAAATGCCAGCATTGGAATATAGCAGTATTTTTCATAGTGTACACACAGATACACAGAACTGAGAAACATCTATCCACACATCCATTAGCATTAGAACAATCAGATATTCCTACAAGAACATTATTTTACACAAACACAATTACTAGATGACTATGATAAATGCAATTCAGGAAACAAGTCTGGGCGTCCTGGATGGCTCAGCCAGTTGAGTGACTGATTCTCGGTTTCAGCTCAGGTCTCACAGTTCTGGGAACGATCTCACAGTTCCAGGGATTAAGCCTCACCTCCAGCTCTGTGATGACAACACAGAGACTGGCATTCCCTCTCTTCCTCTCTCTCTGCCCCTCCACTGCTCATGCACGCTCTCTCTCAAAATAAACAAACTTAAAAAAACAACGAACAAACAAAAAAAGCTAAGTAGATACATGAGATTTCCATTTTTATAAAGTACAAAAACAGACAAAACTACTCTTTACTGTTAAAAAACAGGACAATGGTTAACCATAAGGCATGGTAGGGACTAAAGGAGAGAGAAACCAAACTTCTAAGAAGCTGGTAATATTCTAGGCGCTAGTTGCACAGGTTATTGTTTACAAATATTCATTAAGTCATAAACTTATGATGCATGTGCTTTTCTTTGCTTACAGTATGTATCAATAGAAGTAAAATAAGTATTTGACAGTGGTGTATGTCTTGCGCCCTGAAGATGTTACTTGCGTCTCACCCTAACTCTTCTACTCATGATTTACTAGCTGTGGAACCTTGGATAAATTTCTTAGTACCTTAATTTTATCATCTATAAAGTGGGAATCAGGAATGACACACATGTATCTTTAATAAATCCCTATTAAGGAATTCTATTATCACAGCAACAGAACAAGAACAAGTCGTACATGTGCTTCTATCTAAGTATTAAGCCTGGAAAGTTTTCACTTGTGTGAAATGAAGAATAAATGGGAAGAACTTAGTGCCATTGCAAAAAATGCAGGTTAGGATCAAGAATAATATTGGAAAAACTACTAAAATATTGTCCCTAGGAAATTTCAGTGATTAGTGGTACATTTGGCTGAAAAAGAAATCCAAAGGGAAAGAAAAAGATAAACAATAAAAAAATGGATGAGAAATAAAAGCATGTAAGTAAGGTGACAAAAGACCACTAAGAAACCTAACAATTAGCACTGAAAACATCAAAGAACGACAAGCTGCAGAATATTAGCAATAAAAAAGGATATAATTTTGGTTCAATACAGGAAAAGAAAAAATGGTAAAAAAATGAAGTCAGAGATACAAAACCTATCAAAGAGACAATACATTGCTTAAGGGCCTTGGACAAAGGAACAAGTAACACAGACAACTACAGAGAGCAAACTAAATGTAAAATAACACCTTCTTAACTGAAAATCAAAATGAATGGTCTTACAACAAATTTCACAAGTGTTTAAAAAAGCTTAAAGAAAAGGTCATGAATATCTGGAAAGAGTCATTTAACTTTGCTCAGCACAGTGCTAACCATATTAGAAGTTATTTAATAGGTTTCTCTTGAATAGATTAACTGAAAATCATACAAAGATAACTAAAAAGTCTTTTCCAAGATTTAAAACTGGCTGAAACAGGTGCACAAATACACAGAGTGTGCAAAGTGCTTGTGTGCAAAGCTCTGCACGTAAAAAAAAAAAAAAAAAAAAAAAAAGCAAAATTCTGTGGTCATAATTACATAGGAGTTTTAAAAATTTTTTATTGTAGTAAAATATACATAAAATTTACAATCTTAACCATTTTAAGGTACACAGCTCAGTGGCATCAAGTTCATTCATATGCTGTGCAACTATCACCACCATCCCTCTCTAAAACTCTTTTCTCTATGCAAAACTTAATCTTTATACCCATTGAACAGTAACTACTCGTTCCACCTTTCAGCTCCTGGAAACTACCATTCTGTTTTCTTTCTCTAGGGTTTTGGCTACCCTGAATACTCCCTGTAAGCAAAGGTATACAATATATATCTTTCTGTGGCTTATTTAACATAATGTCCCCAAGGTTCATTCATAGTGTAGAGTATCAGAGTGGTTTTCCTTTTTAAGGCTAAAAATATTCCAGTGAGTGGATGTATGTGCACACACACACATTTTGCCTATCCATTCATATGTTAAAGGCCACTTATGTTGCTTCATGTTTTAGCTCTTGCAAATGCTGCTATGAACATAGGGGTACAAGTATCTCTTTAAGACTCTGCCTCAATTCCTTTGGGTCTGTACTAGAAACAGAATCACTGGCTAATACGGAAACTTTATTTTTACTATTTTGAGGAACAGACATACTGTTTTCCATAGTAGCTGTACTGTTTAACTTTACCACCAACAGTACCCAAGAGTTCAAATTTTTCCACATCCTTACAAACACTTTGTGTGTGGGGGGGGTGGGGGGGCAGTGATGGTGGTAAGGGAAGAAGAACCATCCTAAAGGGTGTGAGTAGTGGGATTTCTTGCTAGGTTTTTATTTATACTTCTCTAACAATTATTGATATTCAATGTATTTTCATGTTTATTGTTAATATGTATATGTTCTTTAAAGATGTTCATGTCCATTTCCAATTTTGAACCAGGCTGTTTTATTGAGTTTCAATTCTATGTTCTAAGTATTAACCCCTTATTAGATACGTAGTTTTTATGTATCTTCTCCCATCTGAGCCAGGGGGCGGGAGTTACATTTTTATTCTGGATATAGCATCTTTATGAAAATATTTAACTGTATTAAAGTCAATTTGTCTTTTTTTGCTTTGTTGTTATACCCAAGAAAGCATTGTCGAATTGCATGCTGTGAAGCTTTTGTCCTAGGTTTCCTTCTAAGATTTATAGTTTCAGACCTTGGATCCATTTTAATTTTTTTTTTTAATTTTAGATAGAGAGCACACAAGTGGGGGACAAGGGAAGAAGAAGAGAGAATCTTAAGCAGGTTCCATGCTAAGGATGGATGTGGGGCTCAATCTGCAGCCCTGGGATCATGACCTGAGCTGAAATCGATAGTCAGTCAACTGAGAAACCCATGTGCCCCATTTTAATTCTGTATATTAAGGAAGAGCCTAATTTAATTCATTTGAATTTGTATATCCACTTTTTCAGCACTTGTTGTCCTTCCTCCCAAAGAAAGGTCTTGGACCCCTTGTCAAAATTTTGGTATGGTTTACTTCTAGACTCCATTTCACTAACAATAACAATAACACACAATTTTCATTACTCTATATTTGTAATACATTCTGAGGTCAAAACTTTTTTCTCAAGATAGTTTGATTTTTTTGGGCTTTGAAATTCCATATAAATTTTAGGATGGATTTTTCTTTTCAATACTTTTCCAACTTTAACTTTCAATCTACTTGTATCTTTGGATAAAGTGATTCACTATAATCATATATTTGGTTTTTTAATCCATTCCACCAATCTGTGTCCTTAAAAAAAGTTTAATCCATTTACATGTAAATATTTATTGGTAGGGACTTTTACTTGTTTTTATTTTAAATTCTTTACAACTTTTTCTTATACCCTGCATCATGGTGTTTTGTGTTTAGTTCATTTTTTGTAAAGAAATATGTTTTTGTTGTTGTTTTGTTGGTTTTTGGTTTTTTTTTTTTTTTGGTGTGTGTATATTCTTTTAACTGTTTTCTTTGTATTGTCCATTTGGATTACATTAAATATCTTGAAAGTACAACACTCTAATTTAAATTTCTATCATCTTAACTTCAATAACCTACAACAGTGCTGCTCCTTCACATCTTTATCCCTACCTCTTTGTCGAAGTATTTCATCTTCATATATCGAATGTCCAAAAATTTTTGGAATACATCAGTCTTTTAAATTGTGTAGAAAAACAAAATGTAGGTTAATAAACCAGAGTTACAGTACTCCTAACTTTTATAGCAGCCCATGTATTCCCCTTACTTAAAACGATGTGCACTGACTGGTGTCTTCATTCCAACATGCAAGACTGTCTAGCATCTCTCACTAGGCAATTCTAACATTAACCAACTCTCAGCTTCTGTTTGAGAGTGTCCCATTCCTACATAATTTTTCAAGCACAATTTTGCCAAATATATGATAATTTGCATTGTTTCTTTTAGTACATTAAACGTGTAAGTCTACTGTCATCTGGCCTCCAAGGTTTCTGAATGAGAAATCTGCTGAGATTCTTATTTGGGATCCCTTTGATGTGATGAGTCACACTTTTCTTGCTGCTTTTGAAATTACCCTTGTCTTTTGGTAGTTTGAGTTTATAGAATCCAGTGTGGCCATCTTTGAGTTCATCCTACATGTAGTTAGTTGAATTTCTTGGATGTTTGGATCTCTCGAACTCATGAAGTGATCAGTCACTATTGCTTCAAATATTTCCTCTGCCTCTTCCTCTCTTTTTGAACAACTACAACGTGTGTGTCTACTTGGTGTCCCACAGGTCGTGTAGGCTCTCATCACTTCTCAAAGTTTCCATCTTCCTCTTCTTCAAATTTGAAAATTTCCATTGTTCTATATTCATGTTCACCAACTCTTCTGCTTGAATCTACCTTTGAACCCCTCTTGTAAACCTCTCATTTCACCTGCTGTACTTTTCAGCTCCATCATTTCCTATTGGTTTTATATTTGATGTGTTCATCTTATTCCTACATAATTTTACATTCTCCATGTTTACCTTTTGTTCTTTGAGTTTTTAAGAAAACTGTTTTAAAGTCCTTGTTTAGTAGATCTGCCATACGTATTTCTCTGGGACAGTTTCCCTCCACCCCCCTTAGAATTGGAAATACTGTGCTATTTCTTTGTAAAGTGTTTTTGTTGTTGAAACCTATTATATATTTTATGTTTTTAATCTAACATATATACAGTATATTCTATCAGCAGGTAATATCCCAAATATTGTGCTTCCCTTATAATTTTGTTTCTCTTTTCTTTACATGTATATGTATATTTGCATATTTTTAGGAAAAGTCCCTTTAGATAGGTCTTATTTCAATTTTAGCAAAAATGTTAAAATTGAGTCTTATGTGAAATTTGTAGGAATTATCCCAAAGCTACCCGGATTTCACAGACCCGATTAACACTGTCACTTCTGTAAGTGAAAGTTTTAGAAAATATATTTAAAGAACCTTTTTTCTCATCACACTCAGGCTAGGCACCTGGGCCCGAAGTGTTCTTGTCTTTCATGGGGGACTTGGGTGGGGAAATTGTTTCACATCTGCAGGAGAAGCCCGGTTCTATTCTAATTCATGTAACCAGCTACAAGTGAAGAGGCAGCTACTTTGGAAATGATACTTATTCAAATATGTTTTTCCAATAATCTTAGATGCCTTAAAATTATGTTGACAGAAAACAACTTCAACAGCTTTTGAACTGATGACAGGATCCTGTGAATGATTTCCTCTCAATAGCTCAGAGAGGTTAGCTTGCTGTAATGATAGGATATAGCTATTTCCCTCAATGAATTCTACCTGCTGGAATCTTACTGCTTCACAGATCAGATGAAAGCTTTCAATTAAAATAAGATAAACTGGCTCTGGATTAAAAACTAAAACCTGAAGGTGACACAGCTGTAAACAGAGTTTTCTACTTTCTAGGACCTTATGTGTTTCACTTGTCTGTATTTTGCACATAGCAACTTACTTTGTTTAAAAAAACAGTGATTTAAGTATATTTAAGTATTTTTATAAATTCCATCATGCAATCAAGTTTACTCTATTCCCCCTCCTTCACAGTGATTTTTCTGAGGTCCAATGTATAACAAAAATGTAGGTATTTGATAGAAAAAAAAATTGAACTATCAGTTCTTGGGAAGCTGTAATAGAAAGTGAAGGCATATACCCTAGCTCTTAAAAGTGTTACCATTTTTTGTTATTTCTAAATTTAAAGAAAACAATTGTAAGGACTGTCTTCACTATATCTACTAAAATAGGACAAAATTTCATTAGGCAATCCTCTTCTGTATTTGCCTAGCTGTCCTCTTGGTTTCACTTAGTTTCAATCTCACAAGTAAGCACAGACCTCCTAAGACACACTTGAATTTTATCAAGTCAATTTTATCATGACTTGGTACCTAGAGAATCGGGTTCTAATAAAGGTCTAACATTCTTTTCTTGGGTTGTAGGTTCAAGTCTGCATCAGGGTTTATGCTGATTTTGGCATGAGTGTTACCTTTTGCAGACAGACAAGAGGTTTATTCCACTTCAGGGTCAATCCTGTCTCTTGGCTCAGAACTCAGCACACTAATGTTTGATCTGCAGCAAAATGGCTTTGTTCAATTCTGGCTCGTGACAGGTAGAAGCATTAACTGGTGATAGAGTTGTCTTACACTGCTCAATTTAGGGGACTTGAAGCATGTAATGGACATAGTCTGTAGTGGTGGAATCATAGCCAGGGAATGATGTATTTTCTTGTGTTTGTGTGTGGTTTTTGTTTTCCAGGATTGTTCCCTATCCTACAAAATTAAATGGAAATTTAACCAAAAATACGATCTTGTAACCATTGGCAATGATTCAACATGGTAATGCCAATCACGGGTTTGGAAGACCTGTGTTGCCAGAATAAAGAGGAACAGATTCCTGTTTTAGCTCGGGCACAAAAATTAAATAAAATTGTGACATCTTTCTGTTTAAGATGGTTCTGTATTGAACGCCGTCATAGGAAAAAAAAAAAGTTTGGATTAACAGTCTAAACTTTATTTTATAGGTCCCAGACTATTAATACACATGTGTAAGTTATTATAACATTTCTATCCAGGGGAATAAAGGTCCAAGTAAAGTGTATATTGTATTCTAGAGCTCAAATAGAAATTTAATGCAAGAGCCACATCATTTGTGTCCTAAACAATGGTTGAGTTTTATGTATGGTCTGTAATGTAATGAGGGGAATCTTTAAAAGTATGAAATAAAAATGTGCATGCAACTTCCTGTTTTTTTTTATATTTTTTTTAACGTTTATTTATTTTTGAGACAGAGAGAAACAGAGCACGAACGGGGGAGGGTCAGAGAGAGAGGAAGACACAGAATCGGAAGCAGGCTCCAGGCTCTGAGCCATCAGCCCAGAGCCCGAGGCGGGGCTCGAACTCACGGACCGGGAGATCGTGACCTGAGCTGTAGTCGGACGCTTAACCGACTGAGCCGCCCAGGCGCCCCCAAAGCTTCCTGTTTTGATTTATACTCCAGTACCTTTGTTATTATGTGAGCTAAAAAATATGGTAACATGTTACACTGAGTAAAATTCTACTTGCCAAGTTCCTTCCTTTACTCAGTTTCTGTTATCATGAACTGACTATTTTCTTCCAATACTGCTAGGACTCTCCCTCGGTTCTCTCTTCAGTAAAATTAAGTTTCTATTAGACTTGTAGTTTCCAGAACAAAACTTGTTTGCAAAGGAACAGAGTGACCAATAGGGCTCTGTGGGGGGAAGAAATGTTGGAAGTGCTGTAAACTCCATCTGTTCTCACATTTACAATCACATTCTAAATGCTAAGAATTCTGCAGAACAGAAACATGATTTTTGTTATTAACCCAATATGTCCCAGTCACATCTATTCACAAAGTCTCTTATTTCTGAGTAATAGTTAATAAACTCGGAAATAATGGTCTCGGCAGATTTAAGGTAACTTCAGAGTAGATGAGACCTTCTCCAAGTTCTCTTTTAAAGTAGGATACTGTATGAAATCTTGAATAGTTCTTGACATAGATTAAACGTAAAGTTGCAGTGTGGAATTTAGGAATTTTGAAGTAAAATTTATAAATCTACACCCTGAGGCACCTCTGCATCCCTCCATTATCACAGGATTGATGGCTAGGTAGTAGCAAACAAGAACAGATGATAATTAGGCTGTGAGCCAAGTACCTGATTCCATGGTTCAAACTCAGACTTGACATTGGCCACTGCATATTTTAAGCAAATTGCACTACATCTAGGTTTTAACTTGCCTGAAAAATAGAGTCAGTTGAATGAGACAAAATGAAAAGTCAGAAACACACAGCAAATTTCACCCTTTTTGCAGAACTTGGGCTGCTGTAGAAAAGGTTTCAAATTATTCAGTCTTAATTAAGACTGCAAGCCAACTTAATTTTACCATTCCTGGGAAAGAAAAGCAAGTTACCTAGTAAAGAGATTTATGACTACATTATTAGTTTTGCTTTACCCCTTAGGTTCCCTCATTTTTGTTGCCATGTTTCTAGGAAATTGGTTATGTGTATACTGTTGCTTATTAGCTTTATTTTAGAAAACTAACTCGAATTAAATAATTAGATTGCACAATAATTAAATAATTAATTGCACAAGTGGTCCCTCTGCCTCATAAGCAAACAAACTGAAAAAAAAAATCCATCACAGTAGTGCAAATGCCAGAGTAGATAGTCATAAGCAGAAACATCTGTGGGAACCTGTACTAGTGTAGGAAAACCAGAGCTATAATTTTTAAGTTACTGGAGGCTCCGGGTGGACAAGTTTAACCACTAACTCCAGGGGGACACAGTCATGAGGGATTCTCGTATCTTTTGGAATTTAACTCCAGGAGTTCTGCCAGGTCTTCACCTCCTCCTGCTTCCAAGAGAAGGGGGGAAAGTAGTCATTTAAGAATACGCCAGGAATGTCTGGGTGGCTAAGTCAGTTAAGTCGCTTAGCCAGCTGACTTCAGTTCAGGTCATGATCTCACAGTTCGTGAGTTCAAGCCCCACATCGGGCTCTGTGCTGACAGCTCAGAGCCTGGAGCCTACTTCAGATTCTGTGTCTCCCTCTCCCTCTGCCCCTCCTCTGCTTGCTCTCTCTTCTAAAAAAATAAAAAAATAAAAAAAATTTAAATGCCCCAGATTATTCAGTCATTCCATTCTTAAGATTACTGCTCTAAAGAGAGATTATTTTACCAAAGCTATTTGTTTTTGTTTTTGTTTTGTTTAAATCAGCCCAACTGGCTTGGAAAGAAAAAAACAAACAAAAAACTAGCTTCAGCTTACTTTAATCTTCCACATGAGTGAAGGGAAATATACAAACCCAATTCCCTCTGGCTATCTTGTCCTACCTAAAGCAGGGGTTACTGAAAAGCATGTGTAAAGTTCACAGTCCAAGGACATGGGTTTACTAAAACACAGAGACCTATTGTGGTGTATTTAATGCAGTTCCTCTTGCCTAAAATATCATGTATAGCAATCAAGAAAAAACTATCAATGTTAAAAGAAAATCTTTTACAAGTTTAAAGAAACTGAGCATCAGAACCAGAGTCATAGATGTCAAGATTAATATGCTAAGTCCTCTAATGGACAAAGTGGATAATAAGTTATAAGAGCTCAACAATGTAAGCAGAAATGGAAAAGAAGAACACCTATAGGTTAGAAAACACGAAACAGAATGAAAAATTCCTCTTAAGGACTTGTTAATAGACTCACCATGGCTGAGGAACAAATTTGAGTTTGAGGATTTATCAATAGGAATTTCCAAAACTGGAAAGCTAAGAGAAAACATCTTGGTTGGGGAGCTAGAAAAAGAATGTTGAGCAAAAGTTATACATAATGAAGATACCAGAAGGATAAAGGTAAAGGAAGAAAGACTGGGAGTAACCATGACTGAGGATTTCTTCAAATCCTTCAAAGCTTCAAAGACCTAGCCACAGACCTAGGAAGCTCAGGAAACAAAATCAATGCCTCCTCCCTCCACACACACGATCACATACATATGTAATCATACAGATCATTATATATATATATATATATATATATATATAGAGAGAGAGAGAGAGAGAGAGAGAGAGAGAGAGAATGAGAGTGCGCGTGAGAGAGAGGCAAGATGAAGGCAAAGTTGTCACATCACAACAATTTTAACATTGTACTGGAAGTTCTAGCAAATGACGTAAAAATAACAGAAGCTAGAGAGGTCACATATATATGACATATGTCCAAAAAAAGCAGCAAATCCTAGAGAAGGCATTTGAAAGAGTAAAGGAGAACTTGCATAGCAACCAAGAGTTACATCAGACTTCTCAGAAGCTCCGTGAGCAAGAAGAGCATGAATATATTTAAAGTATTAAAAGGAAAAAGAAAAAAAAACCTGCCATCCGTAGAAATCTAGATCATGGGAAATGATCTTTCCCAAGTGAAGAGAAAATAAAGATTCTCAGATAAAAATTGAGGGAATTTATTTCAGGTAAACTTCCTTGCAAAAAATAATTTTTCCAGAGTGAAGAAAAATCCCATAGGTCAGAAACTCAGATATAAACAAAGAAGTATATTGGGGAAGGAATAAGGTTAAAAGATAGCTGTATGTTTTTCTCCTTCTTAATTAATCCAACAGATAAATGTGTTCAAATAGCACCCACGTATGCAAATATCTATGTTCATATGTGTGTGGGCCTGCATATGGATGCTTATGTTAAGCAAAATAACAGCAACAAGACAAATTAGGAATATTCTGTTATTATAAAGGTATTTTCATTTGCTGTGAAGAGGTATAGTATTATTTGACAGTGGATTTAAATTAGCTATAATTGAATATACCAGGCTCTAGGGCAATAAGTAAAACTTTATCAAAGTATAATTGATATATTAAGAAAATAGAGTAAAATCCTCAATTAAAATGAAAAAGGCAGAAAAAATAGAATATATAAATAACCACGAAGAACAAGAGCAACATATAGCCAATAGTAGAAAATATAGCAGACATTAATCCAATTTTGTCAATTAATTTAAACATCAATGGTGTAAAAACACCAATTAAAAATACAGATTTTCAGAGTAGATAAAAAAAAAAAATCAAGACAGCTCCATGTTGTCAAAGAAACTATTTCAGGTTTTACATATTGAAAGAACAATGAAGATTTACCCTTCCAATCCAAGCAAAGTTGTAGTAGTTACATTAATTTCAGGTAGAGACAACTTCACAGAAAGCAAAGTTGTTAGGGATAAACAAGGCTATTGCATCAAGATGAAGGGGTCAAATCTCTAGTAAGACACAGTCATACACATATTGAGAACTGCTAACAAGAGCGTATACTACATGAGGCAAAAACTGATAGGAAAAAAAAAAAAAACACAGGAAAAAAGTAATGTTCCTGCTGTCATACTCAGACACTTCAGCTAGAAGTAATGAACAAATCTGGCAGTCAGAAAAGTTAAGGCGTAATTAAACTCAACAGTGTGTAAGTCAACTGAATTTAATTGACATCTATTGTATATCCAAAGAACAAAATTTATCTTTTTCATAATAATGTCTTAAAAGTCCTGCACTCTCACCAAGTGAAATTATTGCAGGTATGCAAGGCTGGTTCCATATTTGAAAAAAAAAAAAAAAAGACAAAAAACAAAAAACAAAACACTATGCTCTATCACAACAACAAGTTAAAAAGGATTAAAAAAATCACATGATCATTTCAATACATGCAGAAAAAGGACTTGACAAAATCAAACAGCCATTCATGATAATTCTCTGAAAACTAAAAATAGGGGAGATCTTCAACACAATAAAGGATATTTACAAAGACTTAGGACTAATATTATATTCAATAGTGAGAACCTAGAAGCTTTTCTGCTGAGATCACAAAGAAGGCAAGATGTCACCTCACAACAATTTTAACATTGTACTGGAAGTTCTAGCTAATGAAGTTAAAGTAACAAAAGCTAGAGAGGCCACAAAGGAGTTAAACTGTACATGACATGATTGTCTCATATAAAATCTGAAAGAATTGACCGTAAGAACTCCTGGAACTCATAATTATAGCAGGGTTGCAAGACACAAGTTTAGTATTTAAGACACTTGCTTTCCTACATATCAGCAACAAACAAGTGGACTTTGAAATAAAAATATACATTAGCACCCTTAAAATTGAACTGGGAAAACATTTAGAATGTACCAAATCTATAGGAATAAGACTACATAACTGATAAAAAATAGATCAAAGAATAAAAGGATTCTTTGTAATACTGAATCTTTGTAAACAAAGACATTAGTTCCTAATTTTATTGATTCAATGCAATCAAAATCAAAATCTCAAAACATTATCCTGTGGGTGCCAACAAACGAGTTTTAAATAGAGAAGCAAAATATACAGAATAACCCTGTAAGTATTAATATAGATAAAAAAAGACAACTGACAGTTCCCAACTTCAGCACTTCATACAGAGTACCAATAATTATGACAAAGGCATTGGAAAAATAATACACAAGTAGATCAAAAAAACAACAAAACCAGCATATGGAGCCCAGAAGTAGAGCCACTTAAATGCAGCCACCTGATCTTTGTGAAATTAACAAAGGCAACACAATGGAGTAAATATGGTCTTTTCAGGAAATGCTGGAACAAGAACTTTTCATGACAAGAGAATCTAGACATAGATATTACATTTTTCACAAAAAAAAATGATTTGAAATTAGTCATTGACCAAAATTAAAAACATGTAACCTTAAATTTTCTAAAGATAACACAGGAGAAAAATCAAGATGACCTTGGGTATGACAAGGACTTTGTAGGTATAAAATTAACAATGTGATCCTTGAAATAAGTCATTAACAAGCTGGACTGCATTAAAATTCAAAATGCTGTTTAAAAAATATTAAGAGAATGAGAAGTCACAGACTAGGAGAAATCATTACCAAAGACATATCTCGTGTAAGACTATTACTCAAATTATTTTTTTTTTAATTTTTTAAATGTTTATTTATATTTGAGACAGAGGGAGAGCATGAATGGGGGAGGGTCAGAGAGAGGGAGACACAGAATCTGAAACAGGCTCCAGGCTCTGAGCTGTTAGCACAGAGCCTGACGCAGGGCTCGAACTCACAGACCGCGAGATCGTGACCTGAGCTGAAGTCGGCCGCTTAACCGACTGAGCCACCCAGGTGCCCCTGAAATTATACAAATATACCAAAATATCCAGAAAATATATGAAGATACATCTAAAAAATCCAGAACTCAATTAAAAAAAGTATAACCTCCTTAAAATGGGCAAAAGTCCTGACCAGCCACCACAAAGATATATTGATGAAAAATTCTCATGCTCTTAAGGTACTGCAAATTAAAACACAGTACAATACCGCTATCCACCTATTAGAAGAGCCAAACTCTAAAATCTAAAAATTTCCAATGCTGTTGAAAGATGGGAAAGCAAATTCTCATTCATTGCTGGTGGGAAAGCAAACCAGTATAGCCATTTTGAAAGAAAGTTTGGTGGTTCTTAAAAAATTAAACTTACTTTTAATCATAATCAGTAATCATAAACTTTGCTGTTTATCCAAGTTGAAAAATTACATCCAAACAAAATCTGAATATGGATATTTGTAGTAAATGTATTTTTAATTGTCAAAACTTAGAGGAATCAAAAGAACCTTCTTTAGGTGAATGGATACATAAACTGTGGTATATCCAGGCAATGGATTATTATTCAGCCCTGAAAAAAAAAAAGGGCTCTCATGCCATGGAAAGACATAGGAGAATTTTAAAATCAGATTACCGAGTGAAAAAAGTCAATTTGAAAACTCCTACGCAAAGCTTTTCTAACTATAGGATATTTTGGTAAAGGTAAAACTATGGAGACAGTAAAAAGATCTGTAATTGCCAGATGCGTTGTGGAGGGAAGGGATGAATAAGTAGATCAGAGGACTTTTAGGACAGTGAAACTATTCTGCAGGACACTAAAACTATGGATATCATCATGTGTTTGTAGAAAAAAGAAGAAAACCTAATGTAAACTATGGACTAAGGATGATGGCATGTGCATGTAGGGTCATGGATGTCAACAAATATAGCACTCTGGTGCCTAATGTGGATTGTAGAGGAGGCTGCACAGCAAGAAGGCTAAAGATGGGTGGGGACTTTCTGTATCTTTTGCTCAAATTTGCTGTGAACCTGAAATTGCTCTAAAACTAAAGTCTGTTTTTTTAAAAAGTTACTGAATACTTTGGATATTATTAAATATACATATTTCTAACAATTCTATACTCCCAACTGAAATTTAACCTCTTCAACAAAAAAGGAAGATGGCTTATAATTCTATTTCTTTATGAGGCCCTACTGAGATGGTGGCCTTACCCAAAGTAGAAGCTACACAATTAACAAATGAACATACAGGTAAATGGTTAAATAGAAAAGTCCAAAATGGGCTTTTCTTCCAATTTCTAACGTTTTTGATATTGTAGTTGTCATGTTGGCGTTTTGTATAACTAAACCTACTACCAGATTCATATTAAAAACCAGCGCACCCTTGTTCAATTTACTCAGTTAATTGCTATAATCAATCTATAATTGTCATTTCCAGTCATTTCTAGCTTTCCTACTAATGTATAAATTTTCGTAGTATTTACAGTATTTTCATTCTAGGTTTTTAGACTTTATAAAACATTTTATTCTTCATCTCCAACTTGCTTTTTCACACATAGGTATGCTTGAGAGATAAACTTATGCTGATTCATGTTTTTATTTTTAATATCACTTTTTATAAATATTCAATAATGGGTTTTTCTAGTGTTAATGGGATTTAGGTCATTTCCATTTTTTGCTAATACTATAATGCTATGGTGAACATCTATACGCATGTCTGATGTCTAATAAGCAGGTGACTGTAGATTATGTCTAGGAGTGGAAAGGCTGACTTGTAGCCTGTGAAAACTTCAGTTTTATTAATGTTTTCCAGACAGCTCTCCAAAATGGTTTTGCAACTTACTCTTATGAGTCCTCATTTCATAAAATTGTAGTTTTCCAACACTATTAGCCCTTTGGGCATTAACATTTATGCTAGTGTTTGTAGTTAATCTTGCACTGTAACTCTAAGTCCCTATGTCACTCTGGCGACCATTCAAGAGCAGGGACACACGCTCATACTTTGAATATATTTCCATCTCTGTACTGTTCTTATATGGCCTAAGGCCACAAGAATTTAACACCCAAAACATATGAATTCCTTTTTTCTAACCCTTAATGGTTTAGCATTCTTTTATTTTAAACACAGCTTCCGTTTTAATTTAAAGTTTGGTTTAATGGCAGAGGGCTGTACTTATCTAACTGATCTGTTTTACCAGGATGAATTGAAATCCAATTCATATGCTGTACTCCCCCTATGTCTTGACAAGCTTAATACCCTCCTCATTGTGCTGTGGAATACCAGCACCACAGGGAAGAAATATGGCTACTAAGATTCTAAGGTCTGGGTAACTATAGACTTCAACTAATTCTCCATAACTTATGTTTATTAAGTATGTAATGCCTCAGAGCACAGTTTAAGTAACAATAAAGTATTCAGGCTGTATTTCAAAGGAAAGAACATATTAAGTAATCATTTAAATGAGAATTAACTACCAAGAACAGCACATTCTGATTTAATGCTGAGATTACTACTTTTTTTTTTTATAAGTTATTTTTCACCTGACTTGTTTTTTGAAACTGGTAACTTCTACGAATACGATTATAAATCATGATAGACAGAAATGTATCTCTATTTGGTCTTTTGTTCAATAAGGATTTGAGGTTACTACTAGATTTTGTTTGTTTTACTAGGTTAAGTATAGCACACATATAGAGAAGTACATAAATAAGTATCTAATAAGGAGTTTTCAAGGAATACACCCATGCAAATGGCATTCAGATCAATAAAATGAATGTTATCTACAAAAACTCAAAAGCCTCTTTGGGTCCACTTCCAAACATCCCTACTACGAAGGGTGTGTGTGTGTGTGTGTGTGTGTGTGTGTGTGTGTGTGTCAATTAATTTTTTTTTTCATTTATATCCAAGTTAGTTAGCATATAGTGCAATGATGATTTCAGGAGTAGATTCCTTCATGAGCATTACCCATTTAGCCCACCCCCTCTCCCAGAACCCCTCCAGCAACCCTCTGTTCTCTATATTTAAGAGTCTCTTATAAAAAACAGGGAGGGGGACAAAACATTATTTTTTCTTCCCTTATTCTCTGTTCACCTGTTTTGTATCTTAAAATCCTTATATGAGTGAAGTCATATGATATTTTTTCTCTAATTTTGCTTAGCATAATACCTTCTATTTCTATCCAGGTAGTTGTAAATGGCAAGATTTCATTCTTTTTGATTGCCAAGTAACACTCTATATAGATATAGATATAGATATAGATATAGATATAGATATAGATATAGATGGACACTCCATATATACATACATATATATATATATATATATGGTGTATACATATATACACATCTTTATCCATTCATCCATCAATGGACATTTGGGCTCTCTCTATACTTTGGCTATAGTTGATAGTGCTGCTATAAACATGGGGGTGCATGTGTTCCTTCGAAACAGCACACCTGTATCCCTTGGATAAATGCCTAGTAGTGCAATTGCTGGGTCATAGGGTAGTTCTATTTTTAGCTTTTTGAGGAACCTCCTTACTATTTTCCAGAGTGGCTGCACCAGTTTGCATATCCACCAGCAATGCAAATGAGATCCTCTTTCTCCACATCCTCGACAATATCTGTTGTTTCCTGAGTTGTTAATGTTAGCCATCCTGACAGGTGTGAGGTGGTATCTCAGTGTGGTTTTGATTTGTATTTCCCTGATGATGAGTGATGAGCATTTTTTCATGTGTCGGTTGGCCATTTGGATGTCTTCATTGGAAAAGTGTCTATTCATGTCTTTTGCCCATTTCTTCACTGCATTATTTGTTGTTTGGGTGTTGAGTTTGAGAAGTTCTTTATAGATTATGGATACTAGCCCTTTATCTGATATGTCATTTGCAAATATCTTCTCCCATTCCACTGATTACCTTTTACTTATGTTCATTGTTTTCTTCGAGGTGAAGAAGCTTTTTATCTTAATGAAGTTCCAATAGTTCATTTTTGCTCTTGTTTCCCTTGCCTCTGGAGACGTGTTGAGTAAGAAGTTGCTGCAGCCAAGGTCAAAGAGGTTTTTGCTTGCTTTCTCCTCAAGGATTTTGATGGCTTCCTGTGTTACATTTAGGTCTTTCATCCGTTTTAGGTTTATTTTTGTGTATGGTGTAAGAAAGTGGTCCAGGTTCATTTCTCTGCATGTCACTGTCCTTGTTTAAAAAGTAGACCAAATAGTTCCTTAGGAAATAAAGTGAGTGAAGGGTTAACCTGGAGTCACAAAAGGCGGCAGAATGTGAATTAAGCATGGGGATGGACTTTGGAATACCTCTCCAGTGTCCACTCTGTTACATTTCACAGCCACTCGGTTTGCTTTCACTTCCATTTGAAAGCGGAAAGAAATCCAGCAATTAAGTGGATCAGGTTATGTTTCCATTATGAAAAATTAAATTCTCTCTTTGGGTGCCTTCTACCCCAGGCAACTCTCCACACTATTTTTTGCCAGTTTTGTTTTTTTGCCCCTTGCCTTTAGTATTATAATTGAGACTTCCTTGAAATAGCACCCCACCCCCACCACCCCACCTCCACCCCCCACAAAAAAATACCACAGAGCAACATTCCAAGTCATTATACAAAGTTGTTGTGATGTGTATCATTTTATATGAAGAATAGGCTCACATCATTTTATAATTCTATACACTCATGGTATATGCTAGTATCATAACACGTGACCAATATTGAGATACATTCAATTCCCTTTTATGCAAGGATGATTCAGCCACAAGGAGTATAGTACCTAAAGCCTCTAGTTGTTTCCATAAGGTTTTTGTTTTTGAGCTTATATCAGGCTATTTGTGAGGTGACCTCAGCCTGTTAATGAATAAGGCAGTGGTAGTTAAGGGTAGGCCTTACTTGGTGGCCCTAGATGGTAACTGAGTTAAGCTACTATATGATGGCCTAACCAATTTCACCCAACATGGAATATCCTCAAACAAATTATCTTTGCTGTAATAATCAATTAGTCTTCCAGACAATTGGAAAGACTGAAATTCAGCTCCCTCTGCTAAATCCTGCTTTTCACCACCTTTTTTTCTTCCAGAGCTAATATTCAAATAATAGTCTGGACTCCTAAGTGCTCAATATATGCTATTGCAAAACCTAACCTGCAAAAATAACCAGTACTCTTGTTATTTCTTGACTTTTTGATTGTAGTCATTCTGATAGGTATAAGGGGATATCTCATTCTAGTTTTGATCTGTATTATCCTGATTAGTGACACTGAGCATCTTGTCTCACACATCTATTGGCCATCTGTAGGTCTTATTTGGGAAAAATGGTGTCTATTTAGGTCCTCTTCCCATTTTTTTTAACCACATTATTTTTGGTGTTGACTTATTAAGTTCTTTATGCTTTTAGATATTCTCTCCTTATCAGATATACCATTGACAAATATGAAATATGATCTCCCACTTGGTAGGTTGCCTGTGTTTGTTTGTTTTTGTTTGTGCAAGTGATTTCACTGTGCAGATGATTTTATTTTGACATCATTTCCATAGTTTACTTTTACATTGGTTTCCCTTGGTTTAGGGGACCTGTCTAGAAAAATGTTGCTATGGCCCATGTTCTAGAGAAAGGAACCTTCATGCACTATTGATGGTAATGTAAGATTATATAGCCAATAAGGAGGATGATATGGAGATTTCTCAAAAGTTAATAGGAATACAGTATGATCCATTAATTCCACTACTGGATATTTACCCAAAGAAAATGAAAACACTAATTTGAAAAGCTATATGCACCCCTATGTTTATTGTAGCATTATTTACAACAGCCACAATAGGGAAGCAAACTAAGTCTCTATTGATAGACAAACGGATTCTAAAGATGTGGTATGTGTGTGTGTGTGTGTGTGTGTGTGTGTATACACACACACAATGAAATATTATGTAGCCACAAAAAAGGATGAGATCTTGCCATCTGTGACAACATGGATGGACCTACAGGGTATTATGCTAGGTGAAGTCAGAAGGACAAACCACATGATTACTTTTATGAGGCATTTAAAAAAGAAATGAATAATATAACAAGAAAAAACAGAATCAGACATATAAATACAGAGAAAAAAAATGATGGTTGCCAAGGGAAGGAAGGTTGGGGGAGGCAGGCAGAATGAGTAAAGAATGAGAATCCTAAGCTTCCATTTAGGAAATGAAGGAGTCACAAGAATAAGAGGCACAGCATAGGGAATATAGTTAATCATACTGCATTATTAGCTTTGTAATGTGATGGCTGGTAGCTACACTCGTGGTAAGCAAAGCATAAAGTATAGACTTTTTAATCACTAGCTTGTAGACCTGAAACTGAAGTATCATGGTGTGTCAACTACACTTTAAAAAAAGTTAGTTAAAAATTCACGTTACCTCAATACAAAACCATTTCCATGATGTCAGTCTCTAAATATTATGGTTAATTGAAGTTTTGTTGTATTGTTTCAGGGCAAACATCTTGAAGTTTCAGATTCTTTTATCTGTGTTTTATCACCAGTTTCACTCAAAATACCTTGGGAAAGTCCTTTTACTGTCCTCTACACTTAGGGGTCACTACTTGGTTTTTAAGAACCTATATCCTTTGTTACAACATTATCAATCCAGACTCTGCTATTTTCCTTGGTCACTTTATGTTAGTAACATTTTCTCATCCCTACAAAGTCTCAGATAACAAAAGGACAGATGTATGTAACAAATGATATAAAGTAATTGGCTGCTTCTGGAAATAGAGTTTTCAGGAGATTTGCCAACAAAATCTGTTCAGCTTGTAAGGCTCTAGGGGCAAAGTACTAATTTCCATAATGTCCAATACTTAGTATAAGTCCTGTCCAATGAGACTAGACATGAGGTCACCAGCTGGTGAAGGGCATTTCTTCTTTCATGGTGCATTTTACTCTACACGCGCGCGCGCACACACACACACACACACACACACACACACACACACACACACACACAGTATGGGCATATTACCACTCTAAAGGAAGCCAATGCCCCAGGCAGAAAGCCTCATCAATCCTGTCTCTTCCAGACTGTTTGATCAATTCTATCTGATCTGTGCCAGATCAAGTCCAAAGTTGTATACTAGAGCTTATTACACTAAAGCTATGCACTAGAGTTCAATTCGGTTATCTTCTCTACTAAGAAATTATATATGTGAGGTAAAATAATGCTGTTCTCAGAGAAGTCTTAGAACTTGGAGCATTCTAACCTGATACTCTTTAGTAAACTACTTATAGTGGGAATGCATTTGTCTCTAGTTAAGGATTATTATATTTAAAGCATAGAAAATGAATTTTTAAAGAAGGGTATAGAAAGGGTTTTGTTGGGGCGCCTGGGTGACTCAGTCGGTTAAAGCATCCGACTTCAGCTCAGGTCACGATCTCGCGGTCCGTGAGTTCGAGCCCCGCGTCGGGCTCTGGTCTGATGGCTCAGAGCCTGGAGCCTGCTTCCCATTCTGTGTCTCTCTCTCTCTGCCCCTGCCCCGTTCATGCTCTGTCTCTCTCTGTTCCAAAAATAAATAAAACGTTCAAAAAAAATTTCATTTGTTGCCTCAAATGAAAGCTTCAAATTTTATAAGAGAACACACCCATAACTAGATTTGGTTTTATATGCCATTAGGTGTTTTAAATATGATCAGGCAAAATTAGTGAGAAAGTTCAATCTGGATTCTCCTAATGCCACCTGTAAAGCATGAAACTTGGCTTTGCCACTCTTCTCTCTCTTCCTCTTTCCATATCACTTTTAAGTAGTATTTGAATTCTACCTATGTAACAGGCACTGTGCTAGGTTCCATGTTCCATCTATCATTAGTTGGTCATTAATGGTTTACTTCTACCTGTGTCTACCATCACCAAAAACCACCCTCGTTCCTCATTTGAAATAGTCTCGTAGGTGGTCTCATCTTGGTGTACATTTCCAAACATTCTTTAGAACAGAAGACATTTTTTCCTCTCCACCCCCAAATCTGACCAAGGTAGAAAAGGTGGTCTTCTCAACTGTTTAATTACTACTCAGAAAACAGCTCTTGAGTACTAGTTATGAATTAGATTCTAGGGGTAGGATTCAGGGAGCATATGATTTGTCCCAGTATTTCAGGTTCTGAGACTATTATTTACCACTCCACTGAATTAGAGTTACTGTCTGGGGCAGGGAGGGAGAGAGATAAAAAAGTTAGGGCATCCAGATTGGAAAGGAAATAAAAATTGTCTTTATTTTCAGATAATAGTTACCATAGAAAGTCTTATTACTTCTATTAAGTTTTTAGTAGGCTTAAGTTTAACATGTGGAACCTAAGACGAACATCAATTTTGTTTCCATATCAGACAATTCTTGAAAATTAAATTATCTTTCATACCAGAATATAAAATAGGTGACAATAAGATGAGGGATCTACAAGAATTATATAGTGAAACCTATAAAGCATTACTGGTAAGACCTAAGTAGAGTTATACCATGCCCACAGATCAGAGGATAGTATTGGTATACAATGTCAGTTCTCAAGTTAGTGTACAGATACTACCATAAACAAAAACAATTTCTACCAGAAAAACATGAAAAGCTTAGTCTCAAAGTAAAGAAATGCAAAGAACCTAGAAAAGCCACAACTTTGAAAAATGAAACAAAGTTAAGATTTATCTTGCTTGACTTTGATTACTATAGCTTTTACAGAGTTTGAATAAAAAGACCACTAGATCAAAGGAACAAAAGAGAATTGAGAAATGGGCCTATGTATTAGTCTTCAATAAATTAAGTTGAAAGGGTATTAAATGGGTAAGGATAGTTTTTCTTTAATAGTGCTGGAAAAGTTAGTCACCTCTATGTAAAAAAAAAAAGTCAAGTCTTAATATCAATCTTTGTAAGAATTAACTCAAAATAAATTATAGCTCTAGATGCAAACTCACAAGTTTTAAGTTTTCTGTAGGAAAACCTAAGACAAAACTTGAGGTTATATACAAAACACAGGTTTTAGGTATTAGCATATGGCTCATAAAGAAAAATGTAATTGTACTTTGTCAAAACACAGAACTTCTCTTTAAGGGACATTGTTAGGATAAAAAAAAAAAAAGCAATCCATAGATTCAGAAAATGTTTGCAAATCTTATCTAGGAGTTTTGTCTAGAATACATAATGAAATAAAGGACTCAATAAGAAAATCAAGTGAGGAAATGAGCCAAGATTGAGCTGACATTAGGAAAAAAAAAGAGTGTGTTAATGGCAAATAAATACACGACTTGATGTTCAATATCATTAGTTACTATCAACTTCATTGACTATAGTGAATATTTGGAAATAGAACTTAAAATTGCAATATAATACTATTATCTATTAAAATTAAAATGTCAACATTAAAACAAAAAGACCAAGTATATTGGTTATGGTGAAACCAGAATCCTCATACATTACCAGTGGAAATGTAAGATGGCACAGACTCTTTGGCAAACACATAATTTCTTAAAATATAATACAGACCCCTACTATGTGACCTGGAATTCTAATTCTGAGTAGTGACCCAGAGGATTGAAAGTCTAGGTCCATACAAGACTTACACAAACTGCATAGCTGTGTTTGTAGTAGTTCCAAGCCAGTTGTGGCCCCCATGCCCTCAATAGTGAATTCTATTCAGCAATAGGATGAACCATAGATACACTCAATAATATAGATAAATCAAAATGATTACACAGAGTCAAAGAAGCCCTACCGAAAGAAGGCACATATTATAGGGTTTTTTTTTTCTATGTCAAACTCCTTATCAACGAAGCTCTTTGGAAAAAAGACTTAGGAGTCATTTCATGGGAAATAGGGAGAGGGAATAGAGAAGGTCAAAACTGAGCAATTACAGATGGGGAGGAGTAAATTTTGGCAAGTAATATGTATGTGCATTATACTAATGTCTTCATAGGTTCACATGTGTCAAAGTTAAATGTTCCATTTAAGTATATGTGCTTCATACTTCAGAGGTTTTGATAGTCTATCATAAATTGAGTAAGAATACTCTTAAAAAATTGCAGCACTTTCCTTAACATTTCCAGCATACTTTTGGCTGTCTGGATTTCAAGTCTTGCAAAGTGTCACTGTGTTAACTAAGTCTTTTATTTTCTATATTCTGATGCTCTGTCATCTGTGACTTTGCTGACCCAAGAGGAACTGCCCCCCCCCCCACCCAGAGCTAGCAAGATTCCTTGAAATAGTAGACAACTTACCCAGGAATAATCCTTTTCAAATGTAAGGAAACCAATCAAGATTCCAAGTCCAAGCACAGAAATATTTATACCTGCTTTGAGTATGGGAAATCTGTCTGGTTATAGCTTTGTGAGTTAAGTTACCCATTTCTTTAGTGTTAGTTTCTAATTGTTAATTGATGCCACCAAATACGTGAGGGTAAAAACAATAATAATAATCTAGTATGTTGTTTTTGAGACAGCCAACAATTAAACAGTATCATTAAACTATCGAGGAGTACACAGATTCGCCGTTTATATTACTTAGTTTTGGTTTCACAGGCTGTCAAGATGGTAAAACTCATTTCTCTCAATTCTATGCTGGCAGTCAGTGTCAAGGAAAACATACCTGTGATCATTACTTTTTAGTAGTAAGCAAAAATGTTACCATTACTTGCTAAGCAAACAGGTTATAACAGTTATAATATCATAGATGCCAAGGGTGAAGGTGCCAGAGACAAAACAGCTTTGGGGAGCTGTAGGGTTATCATCAACTGTTAATATCTAACTGGTAATTTACTTATTAGTGGTAAGATGAAAAGTGTGCACCTTCTAAAATATTTCTTCCCTACTTGGAGCTCAAAGGAACTATTCTGAGAATGTGAAGTTTGACCTTTTTTTGTGTGTGTCCAAATTTCTTGGGTTTGCAGTCTCATGAATTAAATATAGAGCACACATTATTCAACCTTAATGGGCATTTAAAGGTCTGTGAGTAGCCTCCTCTCAGCCACAGATATTTTATACATAAATAAAAAGAGACACATGGTAACCTAGCATTTAGGATCAGGGCTTTAAAATCTGATTTCTCTCCTTGGTTCTATGATTTGTGTCACTACAGGGTGAGCTCACTGATCTAGGTCTTCTCTAATTCCTCAACTGTTCACTTCTGTTTAATATTGCTTATTCAACAGAATTTGAGCCCACATAGGATTTGTTTTGTGCTAGATCCCAGCATAATATTCAGAAGACACAGGCTCTATCTCAAATCTGAGTGCTGAGAATAACACGAGAAAGCTAAACTTGTGTTAAGAAATGGAGAAGATATTTCAGGCACCTGGGTGGCTCAGTCAACCGGTTGGGCAACCAACTTTGGCTCAGGTCATGATTTTGCGGTTTATGAGTTTGAGCCCCGTGTCTCGGGCTCTGTGTTGACAGCTGAGAGCCTGGAGCCCGCTTCGGATTCTCTGTCTTCCTCTCTCTCTGCCCCTCCCCCACTCATGCTCTGTCTCTGTCTCAGAAATAAATAAACATTAAGACATTTTTAAAGAAATGGAGAAGATACAAATTTATACAGCTAAATGGTAACAAATACAGTTACATATGTAAGTGAATGCTTTATTTAGTAAAGTACAGGAACAGAAGTGTTCAGAATCCACTTTCCTGCATCTGAATTCCACATTTACTCTAGCTATGGGGTCTTGGATAGTTCAACTACAGTCTCCCTCTCTGTCAAATTTGGATTTTACTAGCAACTTGACTGGCTGTAGTGAAAATTAAATGCAATCATCTATGACAAGTGTTCAACATAATGCCTAGTTAAGTATCTAAGTCTTGCTAAGAGGAAGGACCTCCACACATAACCCCTCTTTTCTAGGACAACCCTATCAAGAATTGAAGTCATTCTAGATGAAAGGAAGTCAGTGCATAAAAGCTGGAAGAACATTCAAATCCTAGTCAAAAGGGGAAGTTGTTGTCCTAGTCAGAGTATGAACATTGATATTTCCACTGAGTAGGAAGAAAAATGAACCAAAAAGTTAACAAATTACAAGTCCTTGAAAATTTTAGGAAGAACAAATTTATCATAATGGAGACACCAAAGTGAGATCATGAATGATGTTGGAATGTTGAGGAATAAGTTTATATAGAGATGGCTCCATGGCACAAGGGTTAACTATCAAGTTAGGAATCCAGGAAGAATTAAGGAAGAACTGAGTTTAAGACATTATTTTGGCTCAGGAAAGGAAAACCTCCATTGTTGTAGGTCTTGTTTCAATACTGTCAATTCCATATCTTACATTCTAAGAAACAAACAAGAATGTATATATAAAATCCTAGTTCAAGTTATAGAAGTTTGGTCAAATGAGAAACAGTTGAGACCTAGAGGTATTATGCAGACCATTTACAGAAAATGATCAATGCCTCATCTATAGTAAAATACTTTCATAAAATAGATGCTTAACTACAAATATTAATACTAAGAACAACTATCAGATATGTAGCATTTACTATGTGCCAGGTTCCCTAATAAAGGCTTTCCTTTTTAACTGATTTAATTAAAAAAATTAAGTTAGAACAAGTAAAAATAGAGTTTGTTGATATTCCCCAGCATGTGTACACAACATAACTAAGTAAGACATAGAACTGGTTATATTTGTAAGGACAGAGAGGTATGCAGAAGTCGACTCACAGATCTGTGCTGAATTTAAGGAGATTGATGGAGAACTTGAAGTTGTATTCCTATTTACTTACAAGTAACATGACCACCACCACTGGCATCATCCTCTTCATTGTGGTCATCACCACCACCCTTATTGTTTCTGATCACCTATTTGTACATCACATGTTATTGCTTTTAAAACACTTAACAACTCTGGTTGGAAGAACAGTTTTCCATTCTGTATGAATGCTGTGAGACTTGCTATAAGCAACTTTCCCAAGTTTATAAAGGTAAGTGAGGACAGGAGAAGAGCAAAGATCAAGATTTGAATCTATACTGAGTGACTTCAAATTCTACTTGTTTCCCTTGTGCTTTAGGGGCTGTTTAAAAATAAATTTCAAGATGGAACTACCGTAACTGGATAGGGCATTCTATTTACAATGTCATTGTCCTTTCTTTAACGAAAGGAATAATCACTAGAAATAGACAAGATTATGATATACTATGTGTTGTTTTTGTTCAAGAAAAACACCTTTGTTCTAAGTATTTAATTCTTCATGAGAGAGTTCCAATTTTGCCATCTATGTCACTGGGATCTCAGGTCTATTATTCACAATGGAGGGAAAATGGTGAAGCCAGAGTTGTTCTGCTTTTACGGGTGCTATATAAAGTTGCATACGAATGTTACCCCCATACAAACAAGCACAAATTGGATTGCCCATAAAATCTACATTTGGTGGAGGCTCAAAAGTTGAATAAGGAAACATAAACCCAGAAGAAACTAAAATTCAATTTTCAATCCTCCAACCCCATCCCAAAACAAGATGGAAGGTACAAATCACTCCACCCTTGGCAGCCAAGCAGGGCTAAGATAATGGCCTACATGAAAGTAGGTGAAAATAAAAGATGATTCTCAGGTTCTTCTAACTGGCTTTCCCCAAATGGTTATAAATATATAACAGTCCAGCACTTTAAACCTGGAATAACTAGAAGGAAATTATGTCACATTTCAAAAGGATTTCTAGCCTCTTGAGGCAAGAACAAGGTCTTATATCCTCTCCATTTTTACACAGTACTGTTTGGATACTCTAATGTACTTCCAGCAATCAGTTTAATTCAGAGAACATTAGCCACTGTTGGGTTTTTTTTTCCATCCAATAGGAATATGAATTGGATTCAAAGCTGTAGACTTGAATGTATCTAGTTTCAGCCATTTATTCGGAGAGCTTAGGCAAGGATTTAATTAAATTAATTGTTCATCGTGTTGTTTTAAGGTTAAAATTAAACAATATCATGAATCTAACACAGACCCTACTTTCAAATATACTTTAGTGATTGCAAAGACAGACAACCATTTAACCATCCCTCCTTTCCCCCACTCAACCTTGCAGACATTGTAAATTATTCATGGCATATTCTACATACACTGAGCCTCAGATTCTGCTCAACACAGAGGTACATGCAACATCTACAAACTGACAGGAGCTGGTAAAAGTCTTATGGCCTCTAATATCTCTGGTTTAAGTGGAGTGGTAAGGAAGCAAATTCTAAGTCAACTGAACATCATAAAATAATTAATGTTGAAGAAAAGCTAAAGAAGTGAGGGATGGCTTTGAGTTGCTGAGAAATAGGACAGGAGATACCAGACCATGAGAAGTTTAATACAATGAGAATTATACGTGTTTACAAGTATACATCAGTAATAGAGAAAACTGCCAAAGAGAAGCCAAGTAAATACTTTTCTTAACTGTGCCAAAGAATTTGCAACTTACACCAGAGAATTTTAAGCGGGGAAGTGGGATCAAGTTTGTATTTTCAGAAGAATATCTAACTGAAATATATAGAATAAAATGGGAGAGGTAGACCTGGCAGTTCAGATCTATTGTTAAGACTATAGTTAAGAGGTGAGTGATGGCCTTCTGCAGTGGGAATGGGAGGCCTAAGCTAACTACAACTGGGACTGTCAAGTAGCTGATGTTTAGAAATAGTAAGAAATATTTCAAAATATCTTTTTATCATCTATATCCCCAGCTACTTTCCCACCTGACCATGAGATTATCTTAAAGTAAATCAGACATTATATCCTGTCATCTATAAATATATCTAGCTGTGGGCATTATTTTTCAAACCTTACCATTCTAACAAAGAAAATAGACTATTTCTAAATACCATTTAGACCTAGTCACTGTTCAAAATCTTACATAAAGTTCTTTTTAAGTTTATTTATTTTGAAACAGAGAGCAAGCAGGGTAGGAACAGAGAGAGCGGGGAGAGAGAATCCCAAGCAGGCTCTACACTGTTAGCACAGAGCCCTAGGCAAGGTCTGAACCCATGAACAATGAGATTGTGACTTGAGCTGAAATCGAGTCAGACACTTAAGGGACTGAGCCACCCAGGTGCCCCAAATATCCTTAATAACCATTGGTTTCTACATACTAGGAGGCAAAGTACCTCATTGCATGTGGTTAGTGTCTCTTAAATCTTTTTGATAGGTTTCCTCTCCCTGGTAAAACACACACACACACACACACACACACACACACACACACACACACACA
>NC_064818.1:63820584-63842371 GCF_023721935.1 Panthera uncia | reverse complement strand
ACACACACACACACACACACACACACACACACACACACACACACACAAAACAACAAAATCCTACCAAGAATACAGTTGGTTGCTTTTTGGACAAGGTTATCAAAACGACCTAGCGGTCAGTTGACCACTGAGCTGAACTCAGGAAAGTCGAGGCTTCTCACGTCTCCCCTGTCCTTGGAATGTAGGTCTGGCTTGTCACCCCTATACTAGTTTCCATTCCAGGATGTAGCATTCGGATTGTAAGGTGTTGTTGAGACTAGCTGGAGTGAACACATGCCTGAAACCACTTAAGGCCTCTATATAGAATTTTATAGTCCTGGTGGGTAGGTGCAGAGATCTATTCATGTTGCAGTACTCCAAATCAAGCCTCAGATGGAAGTTTGCTTGCTTCTTAAAACTGCCACTTACTAACCTAAAGTGGTATGCCTCTTTTTCAGGCTCTCACATTCTACCCAGGACACTCCTAAAGTTGTAACCCAGCAGTGATTTAATAGTTTTGGATGATAGACCAAGGGGAAAATGTCTACACTTATGGATTTTATCATCAGGATTTAGTGTAATACCATTTGTTGAAGTAGAAATCACTGGAGAAATGGCAAGTTTGTTGGAATATCAAATTCCATTGATATTTTCCATTGAAGAAAATCCTGTGATATACTGGTGAATTACTACCTCATAATCAGGTAATCTCACCAGTCCATAGTTTAGAAGGAATGAGCAGCAGTTTTTAGTTTAAGGATCCTTCAGCCATGGCTTAGGACTAACAGTTTGTTTTTTTTTTTTTATAAAATTGCTTATGGTAAATGTCTCAAGAACAGGGGAAAAGTCTGAGAACACAATATTTTACTCTAAGTTCTATGTTTAGTCATTAAATATAGTAACTCTAAATACGTCTGTGCTTGGAGTTAAAGAAGTCTTTCTTGAAACATTTTAAGAGCAAATATGGAACCATAGAAACCAACTATACAAATATACCGTGAGAAAAAGTAATTGAATTTTATTAAGGAGGTCTGAGAAAGCCTTTTAAGTTAGAGGTTGTGCCACAAAGAACAGTTAAGGAACTGATAGATGGACATGGGTTAAGAAGGGTAGATACCCAGGCAAAAAGGAGTACTTGCACAAAAGCAGGAGGAAAGGTAAAAATAGTGTTAGATGGTTTCCAAGCAACTGGCAAAAATAGGAACTTGTTAAGTGATTGACTTGTTGATTTAATGATGGAAAACTCATTTTCATTTCAAACAGCAATTCAGTATAAATACTATCATCACCACATACAAAAATAGATTTTGATACATACTAACTTGGTTCACTCAAAAACAATTCTAAAGTCCTGTTACTTAGACCATCATACTCTGTGTGTCCTCCACCCCCCTACCCCCCATCAACTTAAACCCAAAGTCATCAAACAGGTAATAAAGAAGAGTGGTGACTTTTTATAAGTAAGTAAAGTCTACGTCATTCATTCGTCTAAAATTTGATGTTAATATTTCAAAGTATGTATTTGGAAGAAAATGCTCATTCAACTTAAGGAATTGTAAAAAAAAATGTTTTTATAAGGGTGTCCTTCTAGTTCCACCTCAATTCCTGAAATTTCTCAACAGAAACTCTTGCAATGTTATACATTCTTTAATTGTAACAGGGAGAACACTTTTCAGAAACAGATCTCTTTGAAATCAGAATTGTTTGATCAATTGCTTCCATTATAATAGAGTCTTTCCTGTTGCTAAGAGGGTGTTTTTCTTCCTCTTCAGCTGCTAACATAATTATCATATAGTATGCATTCATACCAGGCTATCAGAGAAGGTTTTGCATTCCCTAAAAAGTTGCGAGATCATGTTCAGGAGACCAAATCTGGTTTGCATAAGAGTTTTGCATGTTCTGCACATGGGTAGCCTGCACAGTAATTCGGAACAAAACCAAAAAATATAAATCTATGTTTAAATAATAGCCATATTCAGGTAATCTGTTTCTGGCTCCTTGTAAAATTTACACACACACACACACACACACACACACACACACACACACACACAGCAGCTGAAGCTAATTAAAGTAACTGCTCTTTGTTAGTGTAAATTGCAAAATGGAAACCAAACTTGAATTCTCCCAGAGCAAACAAAGCCATTTAAGCCATGTAAGCAAAACAAATCTGGCTCATTTCATGAGCATAAGCGCAATTTATGTTCTTAAAAATGTCCGATAAAAATTTGTCTTTTTAAAATGGTAGCAGATATTTTAACCAATCTTCTGGTGCCTAGAAACCCCATTGTAATAATCACTGTAAAGGTTAACACTCTCATTTTCACTTTTTTGTCATTTCACTTCCCTATCAGCTTTGGATTTGAAGACTTCTGTTAATGGACTCTTCTAAATACAATAAGCTCTTACTAAATACTATTTCACTGATCTGGTTTTAATTTTCAGTATTTCTGGATTTGACACCATTTGGAGTGCAGTTTCCAGTTTGCACAATCGTTGTTACTTCTAATTCTCAACTTTGATGACAACAGAGGTTGTCCTTGATACTTAAACTACCAGATTTAAATACAAAGGCAAATCCGTATTGGACTTTATTGTCTCTAGAAGAAGTGGGACAATTAAGTTAGGTCAAAAGAATAAGAAATTCATAACCATAGATAAATGAGTAAGAAGGTACTTTTCTGTAGAAGAGGAAAACATGCCTGCATATTTCATTATGCAAACCAAATGTGAATAAGTGGGAAGGCAGAAACCAATCCTGTTTACTAACTTAGTTTATCAATAAGGGTCCTAGAAACAGAATGTCATGTAGACAGAAGTGTTTAGGTTTTGAAGAATTAAAATGGTAGAAAGAAAACAATAATGTATCATAATACTAACAAGATCTGAGATAAAATAAAAAACATTACCAACCCAAAGGTTGAGGAACAATAAGAAGAGAATGCAGTAATTTAAACTTGGAAATTCAGAGCCCCACAGAGAAGAAATTAAAATCTGTGACAAGGGGTTACTCTTTGCTGGTGGTGGTGTCTCTAGGCTAAGATGGGGTAGTCCATTTGACTGGGACCCCAAACTCTCCAGGCTGATGCTGGAGTCTGAGGGGTACACTGAAGCTACTTCTCACACTATTGGAAACCAGCAAAAGAGAATCCATTGCTGGTACTTTAGTAACTTGCTCCAAACAAACTTTGCCAGAGTCTTGCTAAGAGACCAGGAAGTGAACACACATCCCAAGAGAAAACAAAAAAACAAGAAGCAAAACGATAAGAGACAGACTCCAGCTTTCTACTCTCCCATTACAGTACCCTTTCTGTGAAATTTAACAGGAAGCAGCTGGCAAACCAGAAATGTGGCATAAGTCCCAGCTCCAGCTGGGAAGCAATATCAGTAACTGGCAGTTACCTAACTAGTAATTTAGAAATTTGTTTGGGTCTACAAAGTTCTTCTCTATTTATGTCATTCAACATATTTGATCTCCATATAGCAGACATGATGACATTCATTTTCCACATGAAAAATTGGGTGAGAGCAAAGAACATCTCCATATCCAACATCATATGGATTGCAGAATCACCATTACAACATACAATTTAGCCTACCCTTCCACTGTCCCAATAATTTCAAGACGCAAATCCAACAGGCAACTTAACTCTTTATAGTTGATTCCATGAACACTACTCTCCTGAAACAATTGAAAACTGGATATTTGGAATGCTTACTGCCCCGAGTCACAGATGATAGTTGTTTGCCTTTTTAAATAAATTTAGAAGAATTTAGAAGAAAACTTCAGTCTATAGCTGAACGTAAGGGATATCCAAGAGCAATTGACTGTAATGTTCACTTAAACAGTTATAGGTCTTTAACAAATGCTGAAAGAATACAATTCAGTGTAGCAACTTAAAACAACTATCTCAAAAAGAGGTAACACCTCTTTCCTTTATCCTTATGAGAGAAATTGACCCTTGTTTCTTTAAAATGCTATTTTCCTCACTCTGCCACGATACAAAGTGAATTAGCAGGACTTAAAAAACAAATCTACCCCTACCATGAAGGGATAGCATTCTTTCTTGCCATCTGCCAAAGCAAACAAATGATGGTTTAAAAGCTGTACCTAGTTGTGATGACTACAAGGTTAATGACAACCCTGAGCATTGTGCAGTTGTGCAATATACCACAAACAATTCTAAGGGGTAACCTGTTTCCACAGAAAGCTAGTTGTGCAGGTGCTTGATAAATGCATTGTTTGGAGAGATGCATTTTTATAATTAAGTTTAGCAACTATGTATTTTGTTCCAACTGCTGGACTTAGCAGTACCTTTATTATAATGGGCATTGTGGATCTTAATGCATTTTCCAAATTTTTATGCCAAAAACTGAAGATGTTTTCTAGGAGCATCTGCAGAGAATTATGCTAATTAGTCCATAAAACACATTGGTAAAAACACTTTTTTAAACAGGTAACACTCCTGGCCTTACCACCAATACCCTACCTCTTACTAAAATTTTACCAGAAAAGAAAAATTCCATTCGATTTCAATATTTTTTCCACTGCCATTTTATACCCCAAAAGACGTACACATAGGTTGTTTTTGCTCTTTAGTACACAACAGTAGTTCTCTTACAAAAATATCACAGAAGATTACCAAGAGAAAATATGCTAAAGATCCCTCCCAAAAATCTAAACTTTTCCAGCAGAGCTGTTTCAGGGTGAATGCATATTCAAAATTTCACTGTAGTTTCTCTTCTTACAGCCCAACAAACGTAGACCAATTCCTCCACTCTCCAGAAAAGGACCTTGTCACTTGTGATGTTTGTGTACATCAACAAGTCTGATACACACAGTGTTTGTGTGTCTTGATTCATGTAGCTCCTTAACTCAGATACCCCTTAAAGGCAGAGGGAATCAGAATAGCTGTGGGCTTGGCTTTCTGCATAGAAAAAGATGGCAACAGAGAGAGGGAGTAGAATTGGCCAAAATACTTACATGTTTTCATTTGAAACTACTTTGTCCTGTCACAAGATACTGGAGATAGAAAAGTCATCCATCCCTTACCTTTTACAAAGAAGAAACAAAATGATGAGGTGACGTGTCCAAAACCCACAACGCACTTGCTTCTAAACGAGGAATAAAACCAAAATCCTGTACTCATTCACACCTGGTCAGGGCTATTTATTCACTGAAAAGCCTTCTTCAGGTGGGCTAGGTTAGGCTGGGATGATTTTCACATGGTTTACATCAATGGCATCCAACTCTGCCTAATAGCATATTCACCTGGATTTCTTTTACAGCTACGGATTTCCAGGTCCCGTCCCACAGTTTGTGATATTAAAATCCTAGAGACCATACTGCTCCAATATAAAATCTGTCCCAATGAGTCTGAGCTCATAAATGTTGGATAACTCTGGATAAAATCTTGCATTTTAAGAATCATGAGATGTAAGTCAGTTTTTCCAAGACTTGCCTTTATTCGCTATGTAAATATACAAGATAGAAGGAGTTAAGAGTATGATTGGTATTTTGATCATGCTTAGCTAGGCCTTGCTATATGACATATGGTGAGTGGTTACTTTTTATTTTCAAGTCATAACCATTGTGACATCTGGGCTACTATGATCTATCTGGGGTCCTATTAAAGACTAATTAGTTACTAGGATAAGACTTTAATCTTTCAATAAAAGGTATCCAGAAATTATAGTCTGTTTCCCTCTTCTTTTAAGAACACTTTGAATGCCAAATAGAGCATGATAGAGCAACTTCCAAGTGATTCAAAACAAACAAATAAACAAAGACTGATCTACACATGGACCCAGAACCTGGACACTCCAAAAAGAAATATTTGTTTGGAGGAGAAATAAGTGTTCTGGAATTTCAAAGAATATATCACCCTAGATAGAATGGAGTCTCCCATTTCTGTCTTTCTCTTTAAAGTTGGACTATCTCACCTGTTTTTTAATGAGAATAAGAAGACAAGTGGTATTTCCATTACAGATAAGAAATATATGTTTTAAGCATACTCTGGGGAAATATACCAGCTGGCCAATTATGATTAGAAGCAAGCTGCCATGGAAATGAAATTCCACTGAGGTCTCTTAAGTATTTGCATGTTTGCAAGGTACAAGTGTTTATACTGACAGAAAAGGGTTTTCAGATCTTGCAGGTGGCAACAAGTCCAAAAGATGCATTTTAAACAAAAGAACAAACCAAAGCTGAAATTTGACTTCTACTTACCAGAAGTCTCTTTTAATTTTTTCCCTCTTTTATTGTAGGTATGTAGATTCTAAACTGTGATAGATTCTGCATTTTGAGACAGTTCACTTCCTGGAACTGGAGGAGAGAACAGCTTTCCTCCTTGGCATCTCTCAAGTCAAGGTTATTAGCAGCCATCATTGTTATCAACACCAAAACATGTTTTCTGTGTACTTGCTGTGTGAGAGAATCACAGAACCAAACAAATTCTGGAAAACAACATAAAGTGGTGGTTAAGGATGTGAGTTCTGCCATCAGACTTCCTGGAACCAAAGACCAACTTCATCATTTTACCAGCTAGTTAACTGGGAAATTTACTTAACCTCTCAGTTTAGTAATACAAAAAATGACAGAGATGATAATGTCTACAACATTGAATGTTTTCAAAATATTGGGTCATATAATGTCTGATAAATACTCAGCAAAGTGTCTACTTAGTATTGGCGACCCAATAAATGGAAATTATTGAGGGTGCCATGGTGGCTCAGTTGGTTAAGTGTCTAACTCTTGATTTCGACTCAGGTCAAGATCTCATGGCCTGTAAGATTGAGCCCCATGTTGGGCTTAGTGCTGGTAGTGTGGAGCCTGATTGGGATTCTCTCCCTCCCTCTTTCTCTACCCCTCTGCTGCTTGTTCTCTCTCTCTCTCTCTCTCTCTCTCTCTCTCTCTCTCTGTCTCTCTCTCTCCCTCTGCCTCCCCCTTCTCTTTTTACCTCTCTCTCTAAGTAAATAAACATTAAAAAATGGAAACTATTGACATGAAGAATGTAGAATTATCATTATGGAGTGAATTAATAATCACAAGGAATATAATATTCTAACTTAACCAAATAAATTAATATTTATTGACATTTTGCTATGTGCCAGGTATTGGGCTCTAAGATAAAAGTGATATTGAACTACAGATGGCACTTTCTTGCCTCAGGGAAAGCCTAATATAGGTGGCTGGGTAAGTCATAAATATCTTTTAATGATGCCACAAGGCTGGCTGTGTATGAACTATTGCAAAAAAATGGTCAAACAAATGCTCTAAATTCAAAGGAAGAAGGGACTGATAAATATAAGGGAAGATTTATGGATGAGGAAACCCTGAAGTATGTTATAGGATATATACTTTGGCCAGGAAGAAAATGA
Source organism: Panthera uncia (assembly GCF_023721935.1). Taxonomy (NCBI): domain Eukaryota; kingdom Metazoa; phylum Chordata; class Mammalia; order Carnivora; family Felidae; genus Panthera; species Panthera uncia. The sequence goes on along the minus strand of NC_064818.1, from coordinate 63,835,012 downwards.
GGGAGATTATATTCTAGACTCAGGAAATGGACCAGACAAGAGGATGGCATTTAGAACAGGCACATATATTTAATAACAAGCACATCCTTTGGATGTAGAAGATTTCTCTTGTTTTGAAGATTAGATGGAAATATAAGGTTGCATCCTGGGTTAATGGTAGAATTGATACCTGGAAGCAAGATTTAGAATGTGTAAACAGGAATTACCCAGCCAAGCCTTGGGTTTCAGGGAACTCCCCGGCACCTACATTGTCATAAGGAAGTCCCACTTCGTGTGGGAGATGGGTGAATGTCTTCTGATGTCTTTCTGAAAGTCAGATTTGTGGTTTGGTTTTGCTTCTCATGGGGAGCCAAGGACAGGCTACCAGCCAGGGAATAACGAGATGAAAGAAGTGATTCCTGTCCTCCATTCTGCCAGATATTCAAAATGTAACCATGGGTGAGTCTCTCTCCCTCTCAAACCCCTACTCCCTTCACAGCTTTTCTTCTAGACTGGCTGTGAATATTTAGTGAGCTAATTTCAAGGCAAGTGCCTTGTGGGTTGTCAGGAGCTATGTTAATGAAACAGTAAGGAAATTAAGATAAATTTGATAATATCCACTGAGAATCATATCAAGGAAAAAGCAAAACAAATCTAGCTTTCAGCCCTCCATCTTTTCTTTCCTCCTAGCCCCAACACTATCAACACCCCCACAGGTAGAGATTCCTCACTTTTATGATAGGCGCTGTACTAAGTGCCTTCTAAGCATTATTTCAGTTAGCCAGCACTGCAGCCCCATGAGGTAGGCACTAATAGCATCCCATTTACAGATCAGAAAAGGGAATCCCAAGGCTCTTTAGTCGACAATGAGCCAAACCATGCCTGGGACCCAACCCAGATTTCTCTAATCTCCAAGCCTATGTCATAAACCACATTTGCAATGAGCTTCCAAGTTTACACCACACGGCCCTGAAGCCAGGAGCCAGCTGCTTACATGGTGCTCCTTAGAATCTGGGTTTCAGGCTACTCAGAATGGCCCACTGCTGCCACCTTCCCCTGTGTTACCACCTTGGTCTCCACGCACCTCCAATGTACCTTCTCAGTTGACAATATGTTCATTTTAAAAACTAGAGAGAAAAGAAGCACATCTTAAATGGTCTTTTTGCTACTTATGGCCTATCATTGTGCAGTGGAAGGAGACTGTGCTAGAATGTCCCTCAGAGAAGCTTCTGCTCTGACTCAGAAACTAACTTTCCATGTTCCTTCAGACATATAGTTTAACTCAGTTTTTCCATCTGTAAAAGAGACCATTTCCTACCATTCCTACTTGCCAGAATTCTTATAAGGATAAAATTAGATGATAAATATGGGGTAGATTGGTGAGCTCTAAAGCACTATGATGCTAAATGTGATGCTAATCTCTGTTCCTTAACTGCAGCATAATTCAATGGATGAAGTATAATGAAATGATGTAGCAAAACCACACTTGAATTCAAGCCCTAGGTAGGCCATTTAAAACCAGTAGATATTATTCAAGTGAATCCTAGTATCTGAGCCTTTTTAATCCATTAACAGCGGATATAAAATCTACTTTACAGGGATAAAAATGGGAAATTTCTTAAGTCTGAACTCTACAAATCATTTTAATATTTGCCATAATTGATTACAGTTAACAATTAACACACATTAATTTTTTATTATTAAAAAAACTTGTTAGGGTTTATTATAGCTTGTCAAATAGACTCAAAATGAATGGATCTCTTTGGGAGTTTAAATAACTCTGCAAAATACAAATAATCTGTCTTAAGGGTCGATGAGAAGGTTGAAGAAGACACATCAGCCCAAGAGGTAAAACCTCCTTTTAGTGGTCGAAGGGTTAAGGATGGATGATATTAATGATATAGTCAGCTCAGGGCTAGGCCAGCTCCTGCTGTTTCTCTTGGCAGTGAGTGCTGAATCTCCTTTCATCATTCATGGCCTTTTCACCCTTGGAAGAACAGCTAAGGCAGCTTCTTGCTGTGAGGGGCTCAGGTAACCAAGTTCTTGGAGTAAGATCAAGACTTTCTTACAATCTGTCATGCCCTCTCCTTTGATATTTAGCTGGGCCTGAGCTTGCTCAGGGTTGTGGTCTCGAGACCCCTACCTTGCATGGAATGGAGTGAGTGTAGCCCTTCTCATGTCTTCAGTCTCCAGTACCTCCAAACTGCTGGAAAAAATGATGAGGGAAATTGATGTTTTGAAAGTAAAGAAGTGGCCTAAGAGACAGCAGGTAAGTTATCACTTAAGAAACCAGTGTTTATAGGTCTTACATGGACTTTGGGATCAGCCCCATCATTGCCTAGCTTTGTGTTTTATATAAACTCTCTGGGTTTCAATTTTTTCATCTGTTCAAAGAGGACAAAATGCCAATCCCCCTTGGTTGTATGAGAATTGCTTGAGTTAATGCATAAAGAAATTAGTGTAGCATTTAACTCATGTTAAGTATTTAAAGACAGTTGTTTTTACTGTTGTTTCTTTCCTTTTGCAGATCATAGAAATACATGGGGATTTTGCAGAGAGCTTGAGCTGGTTTGTGCCATTCTGAAGAGTTTTCTTTCTCACTGATCATAGACAGAAGGATTTTCTGGAAGCTGTGGGGAATACAAAGATGTTTACATTGTGGCCCTGTCTGTAAGTAGCTTCAAATCCAGCTTGTAACACAGAGCATAGGCAGAGAATGAGATCTAACAGAAGGAGATACATATGGGTGCCTAATGAGTGGCCCAGGTGGCAAGTGCTGCAGGAGCTAAAAGGCAGAAAGGTCACACAATGTGGGAAGCAGTTGTTGGAGACCTGAGGTCAGACAGACTAAGTTTGAATACCAGCAACACTATTTTCTAGCTATTTGGCCTTAAATAATTATACCACTACCATGATGTCGTTCTCCCCCAAATGGGTGAGCAATTGCCACTAGCTCAGAATGTTGAGGTGACACATATGAATTTAGAATATGAAAACCATTTGCAACAGTACCCATCACTCAGTAATTGCTCAGAAAATCTTATAACTATCACTGTTATCTCTATTCCTGACTCTTCCACGTGATTTCCCTGAACGCTGGGGACTTCATAAGGGCTTTCTTAGAAGACAATTCTGATCGTATCGTTGACTTTGACAACAATCCTGCTTATTCACGCTTGAGTTCAAATGAGATGGACAAATTTCACATTCTCACCTTTTCAGGATGTGGTTCACCCAGCATTCTTTATGTACTTCCATTGTGGCCATATCTGTATCAGTGCTAGTGCTGTGGTTGGTGTATATTAAGTGCTCAGAAAATATTTTCTCAGTAAGTGGATAAATGAATGAGTGAATATATTTAATAATTAATAGCTTCCAGAAGAATTGCACCATGTTAGATGTTTTCCCATTACTACAGACTACATACAAATCCAATGTCTTAGATAAATTTATGAATTATTGCAAGCTCAATGGGAAAAAATTAGTGGCTTTTTAACTTGCTTATACTTCACTCTCTGGTGAACAAAAATAAGTATACATTCATCTTACTTGGAACTTGAACACGTTGGTTTAGAGAACTTGCTGTCATCATGTCTTATTATAAGTAGGATAAACCTATATCTAGCTTCTCAGAAGAGTTCCAACTTATACCTGCTATTCTGAATTAATTTTAAAAAGCATCTTCTTCCCTTTCAAGAATATTCTGATTTGGGTGATAAATTATAATGTCATTCTAATTATAAAGAAGGTTTACTTTTAACGTTATAACAAAATTAAAAGATTGCATAGTAAGGAAGTCCAAAGGTAATTAATCCTGTCTACAGACAATATCCCAAGGGCAGACTGGCATCATTTACATCATACAAAGTATACAGCTTATTTTTCAAAAATTTTTATTAGGTGTCCTCGGTGAACTATTGTGTTTTATACTGTTCTACATAATGGTCTGCTTATTTTCTGCTTCATACACATTCTTGTCCTTCTTCTTCCTGCATCTCAGACCTTGACCACAACCTACAGACACTAGCTAAAGATTCAAAATAATTCTCTTCAAGTTTAAGTGATAGAAATTCAAATCACATTAATTATGGTGAGCTGAATAATGACCTCACAAGGATATCCATGTCATAATTCCCAGAAATTATAACCATGTTATCTTACATACAAAAAGGGACTTTGCAGATATGATTAAATTAATAATCCTGAGACTGAGAGAGCATTATGGATTATCTGGTTGGTACAACATAATCAAAAGATTCTTATATGAGGAATCCAGGAGGGACAGTGCCAAAGAGATATAAGGATGGAAACAGAGGTCAGATAGGAGAGAAGATGCTACCCTCTTGGCTTTCAGCATGGAGGAAGGAGCCAAGGAATGTAGGCAGCCTACAGAAGCAGGAGCCAACAGGAAACCAATTCTTCTGGCAGGAAATACCTCTGCCAACACTCATTTTAGCCCAGTGAACCTGATTTCAGACTTTGACCTCCAGAGCTGTGTGAGAATAAATGTGTGTTTTAAACCACTTTTTTTTTTTTTGGAATTTGTTATAGCAATAATAAACCAATATAATGACCAACTGAAAAAGAGCAGTGTATCTGCTAACATAACTCAAAATTTCATGGTCATTTTGCTTCAGATTTGGCTGGATTCAATGTCACCAAAAAGCTTTCTCTATTTCTCATTTCTGCTTTATCTGGCTGGTATTCCCTACATAGAAGCTTAGAATCTCTACAATAACATTCTTACACCTGCAGGCCTTGTAAAATATAATGTTTTATTCCTTGTAACATAGACGAAAATCCTAATTTTTTAGGCTCAGTTTGGATTAAGGGTCTATTTATCACAATGGAGGAGAATTTGATATGGTCATTGTGAGTCCTAGGTCATATGTTCACTTCTGAATCTAGAGGGAGATGGGGGTTAACCCAAGGAAACCACATGAACTAAAGTTATGAGAAGTTTCTGGGAATTCTTGGGTGGTGCTATGAGGAAACTGAAGTATGGTGATACTGGGAAGATCCACAGAAGTCAATACTATCAGCCTTGTGAGTATCCTTGTGTTTGAATAGTAGATTAATTGTTCTAGTGCTAGAAAATATCCATGTCTTACTATAGGAAACTATATTCCTTTCTAACTCAACAGTCAAAGGCAAATGTTCCTGGTTGGGTAGGTTTTCATTATTTTTGTTTTTGTTTTACAAAACATTCTCCTTCAAGTAACATATCAGGTTCTTGGGTTATTTCCACAACGTGGCTCTATTATACATATCTACAGAGTTCTCTCCCATCAGGCAAAAGATGGTTATAAAGGATGATCAACCATGGAGTATTTATAGATGGGTTTTGAAGATGGAATTCATCATTTCCATCTCAATTTTATTTCCCAGAACTCAGGCACATAGCTGTACTTAAGTATAAAGAAAACAGGAAAGTCATTATCTATGAGCATAAAATGAAAAGAACTGCTTGGTGAATTACCAACAAGTCATTCCTTTAGACTTCATTCCATTGTAATTGGTATCTTTCTATACCCTAGGATCAATTTCTATACTCCAGATAAGTTAACCAGTGTCTCATTTATAATGGAAAGACATAGTAAAGACAAGTGAACACTGATAGTCTCAGAAATAGGAGGGGTCACAGTTTCCTGGATCTTAGCCATTGCTCTCCAGGGATTGGCTATTTGGTACCCTTGCTGCTGAATGCCTGCAGCCAGCAGGCAGTAGACTCCCAGTCCTGGTCCCTCACCAGGACTGGCCCTATCTCTGGGCCAGGTGAGTGTCTTTTCTACCTGCCACATTTTGTCCAACTCCATCCCCAAACTTAACACAATAGCTCCCAATCTTTTTGGCCATTTACATACTTGGTTTTGCTGCAGGAATAATTATATCTTTATTTTCCTACTTTCAGAAATTTTTTATGGCAACATTATCTTTCCTATTTTACTTAAAAGTCTTTCAACACCTCAAAAATAATCCTGATTTATCACTTAGCTATAAACATTTTTTCCAGGAAAGGTTTGGTTTGCATAGTCTGGGCTCTGAAGTTGTTCTGTTTTTACTCCCTTTCCAAATAAAAGCTGTGGAACTAAGAAGATGGGTAATCAAGAGAAGAAATGTGGGGTGGGGGTCAGGGCAAAGTGGGTGAGAGGGATTAGAAAAGCATGAGAGAGAAAGTGGGTGTTTTCTCCAACCCATTCATGGAACTTCTCCAAAGAAGGAGAACAAGACAGGAGAGTGGGAAAACATAAGGAGAACAAAAAGCTGGAGAGTGAGAACAGACAAGGGGCAATGTTACAGAAGAGCAACCTTCTGAAGATCTCTGTGAAAGGATTCATTTGCCAGCAAGCGATATAGATACGTCAAAAGAATAGTTTTGGCGGTGCTGTGAGTTCTCCATGAGAGATATGATTCTTTTATCTTTCCAGTAGTAAACTGTAACCCTCTTTAAGGTTTTCCAACAAAAGTTTCATGGGGGGACTATCCTGGAGAGTTCTGACTACTAGCAAGTGCATGTATACATTCGTACCAATTATGCTATTTTATAAACATTTAAATAATAACTCACTCTGAACAGGGAGGCTCTCAAATTTTATTATATATTATCTTATTGTAAAATAACAACACCTGTACATGGCCTTTCTTCCTGCTTTCAGACAACTGATCAAAAATAACTCTTGTCTATCCTGAAGGGAGAAAGGAGAAAGGAGAGGGTTTAAATTCCATTAAGACTCTATAAACAGGGGGACCACAGAGGCTGAAACTCTGCAACTTGATACCTGGTGGTGCTCTGGTGAGAACGGCAAATCCCCAGGAGGATAGTGAAATCTGGGGGTCCTTGGGTCACATAGGGAGAGGCGGTTCCCCTGTTGGGAGGGAATTTGGTAGATATTTGCCCCCCCACACACACACACACAGGCAAAGGCCCCAGTGGACCCCAGAGAACAACTAAATTTGCTTGTGCTGGAACAAGGTCGCTAAGGGTGAAGCCTGGTGCCAGATGTGTGTTGTGATTTTCCATAATCCCTGAAACACTGTTGCTACACAATTGCATGAACTTTTTCTGGGGCTGGCTGGCACCCACCCACAGTCTCTGGGCATCAGCAGCAGCATGGTCCCGCAAATGCTCCTGGGTACAGCCGGCACCCAGCCATGGCTCTGTGAGACTCTCCCACAGAGGTGCAGAACAGATCAAAGCCTCAGTCACTCAGAAGTAAGGGGTCAGAAAAAACAACCACATCTGAGATCAAACTCAGGAGGGAGGTGATGCCTTTTGAACTGTCGGCTTGGTCACAGAGAGTGTAAAAACAGGGAATGGATGAAAACTGGAGACAAAGGACGGCTGTACAATTGCTAATTGGGGAGAACAGAGTTCTGATACTAGAGACTGGATAGCTGGATGACACCATTTTCACCCTTCCCATGTATGCACATACACACCTACAAGTGCCACAACAATCCACCCCAGTAAGCTAAGCAGCACCATCTAGTGGAGAACAGACCGTTACACTAAGCCCTGCCCAAATGGCCAACCTCGCTCTTCAGGAGCACCAGAAGTCTCTCCAGTTGCTTAGTTTATGGACTATAACACGCTTCATAGTTTGACCTCTAGGGGAAAACAATGTGATTTCAATCATATTTCAGTCTGTTCACTGGTCCATCTATTCAATTTTCTTTTTTTTTTTTATTTTTCCTTTCTTCTTTTTCTTAAATACAGAAAGAGAAAAAGTTAAATTTTATTTTCAATTTTTATTAAAAGTATTTTTCTTGGAGCACCTGGGTGTCTAGTCAGTTGAGTGTCTGACTTCAGCTCAGGTCATGGTCTCACAGCTTGCAGGTTCGAGCCCTGCAACAGGGTCTGTGTTGACAGCTCAAAGACTGGAGCCTACTTCAGATTCTGTGTCTCCCTCTCTCAGCCCCTCACCCTACTTGAGCTCTGTCTCTCTCTCAAAAATAAATAAACATTAAAAATTTTTTTTTAATATTTTCTTTAATTTGTTTATACTATATTTTTTACTATTTTTGTAAATTTTTCAAATTCTGTTTTACTTTCATCATTTCATTTTATTCTATTTCATTGTACTCATTTTTTCAAAATTTCAAATGTTTTCTTTTTTTTTCTTTTTCCCCTATTTTCTCTAATCTATCATGTGACTTTCAACACCCAGACCAAAACACACCTAGGATCTAGCATCATTTATTTGGTATTTGTGTGTGTGTGTGTGTTTGTGCGTGTGTGTTTTAATGTTTAATTTTAATTTAATTTAATTTTTTTACCTCATTAATTCCTTTTCTTCCTTCAAAATGATGAAACGAAGGAATTCACCCAAAAAGAAAGAGCAGGCAGAAATGACAGCCAGGGAATGAACCAACACGGATACAAACAAGATGTCTGAACCAGAATTCAGAATCATGATAATAAGAATGCTAGCTGGGATCAAAAATAGATTAGAATCCCTTTCCGTGGAGATAAAAGAAGTAAAAACTAGTCAGGATGAAATTTAAAAAATGCTATAACTGAGCTGCAATTTCGAATGTATGCCACAGTGGCAAGGATGGATGAGGCAGAGCAGCAAATCAGCAATACAGAGGACAAACTTATGGAGAATAATGAAGCAGAAAAAGAGGGAAACTAAAGAAAAAGAGCACGATTTAAGAATTGGGGAAATCAGGAACTCATTAAAAAGGGACATCAGAATCATAGGGGTCCCGGAAGAGGAAGAGGGAGAAAAAGGAGAAGAAGGGTTATGTGAGCAAATCATAGTGGAAAACATTACTAACCTGGGGAAAGACACAGATATCAAAATCCAGGAAGCACAGGGAACTTTCATTAGATTCAACAAAAACCAACCATCAACTAGGCATATCATAGTCAAATTCACAAAATACTCAGGCAAGGAAAGAATCATGAAAGCAGCAAGGGAAAAAAATGCTTACCCTACAAGGGAAGACAGATCAGGTTTGCAGCAGACCTATCCACAGAAAGTTGGCAGGCCATAAAGGAGTGGCAGGATATATTCAATGTGCTAAATCAGAAAAATATGCAGCCAAGAATTCTTTATCCAGCAAGGTTGTCATTCAAAATAGAAGGAGGTATTAAACGTTTCCCAGACAAATATAAATTAAAGGAGTTCATGACCAAGAAATCAGCCCTGAAAGAAATTTTAAGAGGGACTCTCTGAGGGGAGAAAAGGTGAAAATGAATGAATGAATGAATGAATGAATGAATGAATAAATACCAAAAGCAACAAAGACTAGAAAGGACCAGAGAACACCACCAGACCCTCTAACTCTACAAAAGACATAATGGCAATACATTAGAATCTTTCAGTAGTCACTCTAAACATCAATGGGCTAAATGTTCCAATCCAAAGACGTAGGGTAACTAACTGAATGAATAAGAAAACAAGATCCAGCTATATGCAGTTTATGAGAAATCCATTCTAGACATAAAGACACCTTCAGATTGAAAGTAAGGGATGGTTAACCATCTGTCATGCTCATGGTCAACAAAAGAAAGCAGGAGGAGCCATACCTGTATCAGACAATCTAGACTTTAAAATAAGACTGTAACAAGAGATGAAGAAGGGCATTATATCATAATTAAGGGGTTTATCCACCAAGAAGACCTAACAATTGTAAACATTTATGCTCCACATGTGGAATAATTCAAATATATAAATTATTAGTCACAAACATAAAGAAATTCATTGATAATAATACCATAATAGTAGGGGACTTCAACACCCCACTTATAGCAATGGACAGATCATACATTCGGAAAATTAACAAGGAAACAATGGCTTTGAATGACACACTGGACCAGATGGACTTAACAGATATATTCAGAACATTTCATCCTAAAGCAGCAGAATATACATTCGTCCTGAATGTACATGGAACGTTCCCCAGAATAGATCACATACTGGGAAACAAATCAGCCCTCAACAAGTGCAAAAAGATCAAGATCAGACCATACATATTTCCGTACTATGAAACTTGAAACCAACCACAAGAAAAAATTTGGAAAGGTAACAAATACTTCGAGACTAAAGAACATCCTACTAAAGAATGAATGGGCTAACCAAGAAGCAAAAGAGGAAATTAAAAAATACATGGAAGCACATGAAAATGATAATACCCCAACCCAAAACCTCTGGGATGCAGCAAAGGTAGTCATAAGAAGAAAATATATAGCAATCCAGGCCTTCCTACAGAAGGAAGAAAGATCTCAGATATACAAACTAACCTTACACCTTAAAGAGCTGGAAAAAGAACTGCAAATAAAACCCAAAACCAGCAGAAGACATGAAATAATAAAGATTAGAGCAGAAATCAATGCTATTGAAACCCAACCCAACCCAACCAAACCAACCAACCAAACAAACAAAAAAAACAAACAAACAAAAAAAAACAAAAAGAAAACAGATCAATGAAACCAGAAGCTGGTTCTTTGAAAGAATTAACAGAATTGATAAACCACTAGCTACTTTCATGAAAAAGGAAAGGACCCAAAAAAATAAAGAAAGAGGAGATATCACAGCCAACACTGCAGAAATAAAAATAATAATAAGAGAATATTATGAGCAATTATATGCCAATAAAATAGGCAATATGGAAGAAATGAAAATTCCCTAGAAACATATAAACTACCAAAACTGAAATAGGAAGAAACAGAAAATTTGAACAGACCCATAACCAGTAAGGAAATCGAATTATTAATGAAAAATCTCCCAAAAAACAAGAGTCCAAGGCCAGATGGCTTTCCAGGGGAATTCTACCAAACATTTAAGGAAGAGTTAACACCTATTCTCTTGAAGCTGTTCCAAAAAATAGAAATGGAAGGAAACCTTCCAAACTCTATGAAGTCTGCATTACCTTGATTCCAAAACCAGAGACCCCACTAAAAAGGAGAACTATAGAACAATTTCCTTGATAAACATGGATGCAAAAATCTTCAACAAGATACTAGCCAACCAGATCCAACAATACATTAAAAAATTATTCACCACGATCAAGTGCGATTTATACCTGGGATGCAGGGCTGGTTCAATATCCACAAAACAATCAATGTGATTCATCAAATCAATAAACGAAAGGACAAGAGCCACATGATCCTCTCAATATATGCAGAGAAAGTATTTGACAAAATACAGCATCCTTTCTTGACAAAAACCCTCAAGAAAGTAGGGATAGAAGGATCATACCTCAAGATCATAAAAGCCATATATGAAAGACCCAATGCTAATATCATCCTCAATGGGGAAAAACTGAGAGCTTTCCCTCTAAGGTCAGGAAAAAGACAGGGATGTCTACTCTTGCCACTGTTATTCAACATAATATTGGAAGTCTTAGCCTCTGCAATCAGACAACACAAAGAAATGAAAGACATCCAAATCAGCCAGGAGGAGGTCAAACTTTCACTCTTTGCAGATGACACGAGACTCTATACGAAAAACCCAAAAGATTCCACCAAAAAACTGCTAAAAGTGATGCACGAATTCATCAAAGTGACAGGATATAAAAATCAATGCACAGAAATTGTTTGTATTCCTATACACCAACAGTGAAGCAACAGAAAGAGAAATCAAGGAATCGATACCATTTACAATTGCACCAAAAACCATACAATACCTAGGAATAAATCTGACCAAAGAGGTGAAAAATCTATACACTGAAAACTATAGAAAGCTTATGAAAGAAATTGAAGGAGGCACACAAAAAAATGGAAAATATGCCATGCCTCTGGATAGGAAGAAGAAACATTGTAAAAATATCAATACTACCCAAAGCAATCTACATATTCAATGTAATACCTATCATAATAATACCAACATTCTTCACAGAGATAGAACAAACAATCCTAAAATTTGTATGGAAACAGAAAAGACCCAGAATAGCAAAAGCAATGTTAAAAAAGAAAACCAAAGCAAGGGGCATCACAATTATGGACTTTAAGGGGTATTACAAAGCTGTAATCATCAAGACACTATGGTACTGACACAAAAACAGACACTCATATCAAAGGAAAGGAATAGAGAACCCAGAAATGGATCCACAAACGTATGGCAAACTAATCTTTGACAAAGGAGGAAAGAATAGCCAATGGAATAAAGACAGTCTCTTCAGCAAGTGGTGCTGGGAAAATTGGACAGCGACATGCAGAAAAATGAACCTGGACCACGTTCTTACACCATACACAAAAATAAAACTAAAATGGATAAAAGATCTAAATGTAAGCCATCAAAATCCTTCAGGAAAAAGCAAGCAAAAACCTCTTCGACCTTGGCTGCAGCAACTTCTTACTCAACACGTCTCCAGAGGCAAGGGAAACAAGAGCAAAAATGAACTATTGGAATCTCATCAAGATAAAATCTTCTGCACAACAAAGGAAACAATGAGAAAAACTAAAAGGCAACCAAAAGAATGGGAGAAGATATTTGCAAATGATATATCAGATAAAAGGTTAGTATCCAAAATCTATAAAGAACTTAGCAAACTCAACACCCAAAAATCAAATAATCTAGTGAAGAAATGGGCAAAAGACATGAATAGACACTTCTCCAAAGAAAACATTCAGACGGCCAATTGACACATGAAAAAATGCTCAATATCACTCATCATCAGGGAAATACAAATCAAAACCACAGTGAGATACCACCTCACACCTGTCAGAATGGCTAACATTAACAACTCAGTCAACAACAGATGTTGGCGAGGATGTGGAGAAAGAGGATCTCTTTTGCATTGTTGGTGGGAATGCAAACTGGTGCAGCCACTCTGGAAAACAGTATGGAGGTTTCTCAAAAAATTAAAAATAGAACTACTCTACGACGCAGCAATTGCACTACTAGGTATTTATCCAACAGATACAAGTATGCTGTTTTGAAAGGCACATGCACCTCAACGTCTAGAGCAGCACTATCAACAATAGCCAAAGTATGGAAAGAGCCCAAATATCCATCGATGGAGGAATGGGTTAAAAAGATGTGGTATATATACACAATGGAGTATTACTTGGCAATCAAAAAGAATGAAATCTTGCCATTTGCAACTATGTGGATGGAACTAGAGGGTATTATGCTAAACAAAATTAATCAGTCAGAGAACAACAAAAATCATATGACTTCACTTATATGAGGACTTTAAGACACAGAACAGATGACCACAATGGAAGGGAAGCAAAAATAATATAAAAACCAGGAGGGGACAAAACATAAGAGACCCTTAAATATGGAGAACAAACAGAGGGTTACAGGAGGGGTTGTGGGAGGCAGGATGGGCTAAATGGATAAGGGGCATTAAGGAATCTACTCCTGAAACTACTGTTGCACTATACACTAACTAACTTGGATGGAAATTAAAACAAACAAACATACAAAAAAAAAAACTGACAAATGCATATGTACACTTTTACGTTTTAATAGCTTCTGTCAAATTACATTCCAAACAAGTTGTAATATAAAAAAAGAAAAATAAATAAGAAAAAATAAATGAAAAACAAGTGATAATTGAGATTAAAAATGGGGGAAATAAAAGAAATAAGTAGAATAAGTACTAAAAATGTGTCTTTTACGTAAGCATGTATTTTCATGTAACAGTGATAATGTTAGCAAGCTTTTATTGAGCATATATTATTTCCTTTATGAGCTTTACTGAGGATATCATGCAAGGATATTTGTGAAAAAAATAAATACAATGAATGCTGAGTGACAAAGGGTAGGTACAGATTCTCAGAAGCTGTGACTTCTCTAGGAGAGGAATGTGCCAAAGTAGAGATCTTATGGGAAGTTTTCTAAGGAAATAAAAACTGAGCTGGGCTTCAAAGGCTGGTTAGAACCTGAGAAATGCATGTGAAGTATGAAGACATGTTAAGAAAGGAAAAAGAGAAATCTACAAACAAAAGGTCTGAATCACAGAACCTATAGTATATGAGCTTAGATTGATTAGGAGGACAGTGATAAGAAGAATGAAAAGAAACAGAAAAGCAAATGAGCAAGCAAAAAAGAGAAAAAGGAGGAAAATGATACTAGATAAATGATGAAGAAAACTGGGGGGTTGGTGAAAGAAAAGAGAGAGAAAGAAGACAGACACAATTTCAGATATTCACAAATTTTTGCATGTAAACTCATCATACTGGTCTCAGAAAGCCTTATACTACCACAGTGGAGTCCTCATGACTGTACTTCTCTATTGGCTTTCCAGATGGGTTGTGGGTAGAGTGTTCCAGACTGATGGTTGTGAAGTCTTGAATTACAGTTCTGGGTATAATAGAAGATATCTTGTAAGCCTAAACATCAGCAAGTAAAATGAGAGAGTTGAAAAGGAATATGTAAATTAATCCAGTAATGGGTGGGAGAGTTTCTGTATCAGATTAAATTTCCTTTTAAACATTGTACTACTTTTTTTTTTTCAACTTTTTTTTTTTTTTTTAATTTATTTTTGGGAC